>NW_026533254.1:19463121-19463362 GCF_026225885.1 Hylaeus anthracinus
GGCGCCATCTCTCGGCGAATCGCCCAAGTTTGGTGTGAAGTAGTTTCTAGCTTCAGCTGCTAGATGGCGCTACCAAAGACGGAAATGTTCAAAACATAAATCTCTACTATTCTTTGCATACAAATATAATTCTACATCGTACCTATCATAATTAAACTTTTTAATGTTGATTTGTACACTAATAGATGACTGACATTAAGTTTTTTTAAATAAATAATTATATCACAAGGTGGCGCCATCT
>NW_026533254.1:19463372-19463565 GCF_026225885.1 Hylaeus anthracinus
CGGCGTCAGGTTCGACAATGTTACAATTTGCTCCGTGCAAAATTCAACAATGTTGCAAAATTAACAATGTTGCGAATCGCTCCTCTCGACACTTCAACAATGTTGCAAAATTAACAATGTTGCGAATCGCTCCTCTCGACACTTCGACAATGTTGCAAACTCAACAATGTTGCGAATCGCTCCTCTCGAAACT
>NW_026533254.1:19463575-19463929 GCF_026225885.1 Hylaeus anthracinus
ACAATGTTGCAAACTCAACAATGTTGCGAATCGCTCCTCTCGAAACTTCAACAATGTTGCAAACTCAACAATGTTGCGAATTGCTCATCTCGAAACTTTAACAATGTTGCAAATCGCCCCGCTCACAATATTGCGATGAGAATGTCGGATTTTCACTCCTGGTAACAGGAGAACATGATATACGAATAGGTGGCAGGTTTGCGCCTACGAGCAGGTAACCGGCCCGACATATCTGTAAGTATAGGTTGCCTAATTCAAGGGGCACATTTTACGGTACGTATCGGAATTCTGGTCCGATTATGCATTTTGGTATCAGGAGAACATGATATGCGAAGAGGTGGCACGAAGAATCTT
>NW_026533254.1:19463939-19469062 GCF_026225885.1 Hylaeus anthracinus
GCACGAAGAATCTTTGGTACGTATCAAATTTTGGCCTGATTTTTACTTCTGGTATCAGGAGAACATGATATGCGAAGAGGTGGCACGAAGAATTTTTGGTACGTATCATATTCTGGCTCGAATTTTACTCCTGGTATCAGGAGAACATGAAACGCGAAGAGGTAGCATAACTTTTCATTGAATCTCGATACTTACCTGTTGTATCAGGAGAACGTGATGAGTTTTCAGTATTATTTAGAACGAACACTTCGTTAGAAAGTGTTGAATCTTATTCTTATAAATTGGAATTTAATAGGGCAAACGACGTCAAAGGAACATATTTCGAATTTAGAGAAAGGATTCGTACTAATATGGCCATTCTTTCGGTTTCTACATCGTCAGTCTGGTTGTATATCAAACAGACCCATTCTAATAAATTCATCCCGGTGTACATAAACGTAAAAAAGATCATATTAGAGTACAATAAAATTGATAACTATAGTGCTCATGATAATAATCGTTATAATTTCTGTGTTTTGGCAGTTTATAATTTTTTTACAATGTTTTTTTATACAATTTAATTAAAATAAAATAAATTAATCGAGATTTAAATTGGAATGGTACAAGCAAATATTGCGTAAGTATTATAAAATTATATAACATTCATTTCACCACATGTACACACACATACAATCTTGCGTTCATACGACGTACTGCTTTAAGCGTCATTTATAATAAACGGGTTGTTTATTCTCCTTTCTCTTGGCCGCGTTATCCAAAGTAAATTATCTTGCTGCAACAAACATAAAATGTAATATAACTTTTAAGGTAGCAACTAAATTACTAAATATTATTAATGTGGCGAAGCTAAAGTAAGTAATACTCTTTTATGAACGAAAAAGGAAATGCCTAGAAATTACCGTATGTCTATATTATGGGAATTGAATCTCAAAATGTAAATATGATAAATTAAAGATTTGCAATTTTAAATCGCCTCGCTATAATTAATATTTACGATTAGGACATTTACCTGAAAGTAATCTTCGATTTCTTGAAGAGTACGGTTCTTCGTTTCGGGTAAAACAACGTAGATAAATATGGTTTCCAAAAGTGCAGCAACGCCAAAAATTGCGAAAATTCCAGAAACGCCCACAGCTTCGCTCACCTTTTTCACAAAATAAGTCAAAATTGAAATAATACCTACATGTATTTCGATCCGTCCGAATGAACAGGACACGCGAGAATCAATGAAAGTAGCAATTTAAAATTTATGTAAAAAAAAAAGAAGGAAAATAAAAAATATCTCGTTAAACTAATTTGAAAAAACTGCGAATCTTCAAATCGTCATTTCGGATCCAGTTATATGTTGTAAAGAAAAATGATTGAGAAACCACAATTTTCGACCAAAAGAACCCAGATTGCCTTTTGCGCGATAAAGATGCGTCGCGGGACACATTGAAACCGTATCACTGAAACTTTCTTTCCTAAAAACAGACAATTTGCACTCCGAAACCTTGAACAGTCTCGGCTGTAATGCTCTCAGCGAAAAAGATATTCAAGTATCGCTGAAAGTAACAGAATAGCAAGATTCTCAAATAGTTTGAATGGAACAGATTGAATTGTTGAATTATATGAAAAATGGGGGAAATAACTTGTTCAACCTTGAATATTTCCGTTATTTACAAACATATTAACAAAATTGTCAGAGAAAAGTTGTGACCCTCAAAATATTGTAACATCCTATTCTGAGAAATTTGTCTGTAGGTCCATAAATAACGAAGATATTTAAGGTGAAACAAGTTAATGCTCCACTTTGTATAAGCGTAACCTACCATTGGGAAAATTTTTGTAATTATGAAAACGAGCAAATTGAAAACGAAGAAGTTGAAGCCACCCCCGATACCGCGAGCTCTTTGTGGAAGTAATTCGGCGATCATCAAAGGTGGAAGTATCATTAGCCCCAAAGTATTGGTTCCCACGTATATCAGTAGACAGATGCCAACGACGTAAATCTGAAATACACAAAAAAGATCGAAATTCAGAGATCAATTGATTAATTTATTTGAATAGCTTTTGAAAAACTTTTTATATTCTTTCGTCTGTCAAGTATATTATGAAAAAAAAATTGACACTGTACAGGAGTGTACACACACTCCTTCAACAACCTTTTTATTCCCCGTTTTACGTTACATTCTTCTCTTTTCTTTATCTCGAGGATAATGTTTCCGCGTTCTAAGCTTTCTGTATACGTGGTTGACTTACATCAATTCCAGGGGATTTTTCCTTGAATATCACGTATCCCGCGATAATTAACGACGCCGCAGCACTTCCAAGGGCCGATAACATCCCCAAGGTTCTTCTGCCCACTTTCAACAACAGGGCGCTCGCTAGACAGCTGAATACGAGTCTGGTAAGTGCTGTAATCACGGCCGCTAAGTAGCTGTTTATGGTGTCGCCGCCTGTTCGTGACACACAGAACAGAACAGAAATGAACATTTAGAATGACGCGATACGATTAACTATGCAACCGTTTATTAACACGGCGAGTTCGACAATTCGTAGGCCTTGAACAACTTTATTTTTGGAGAAATACAATTCATAGGAATCCAATCACAGTGCCCCTTTCTGTCTCGGCCCGAAAACGATCTCAAGGGTGGAAACTACCGTTCGAAATAATTCTGGTTTGCGATTTTTTTTTTTCAAACCATTTTCATTCTTTCCTTTAGGAATTTTGTTAGCACTTTCCGATTTTTATCTTCGTAACTAAGGGTTAACGAGCGTGTACTGTACACCTCTGTATTCATTTCGTGCACGTACATTACACTCACCAATATCTTTGACGAGATCCACTGCGTAGAAAACGACAATGTACGTCCCACTGATTAGTTGAAGAATGTTGAAGATGTTGATTATCGTTAAGGGTTTCAGAATACTCGGATCGAGGATCGTGGAAATCGCTGAAGAAATATGATCCAACAACGACATGTTCTTCACTTTCCGCGCTGAATCTACTTTTGCTCGAGCCTCTAAACTCGCTATTTCGGTATTAACCTGCAAGATGAAAAAAAAAAAGAAAGAAAAGAAAAATTGAAATTTTCTGGGAACACACGTTAACTGCGTTACCATGAGATGCACGTTACCTGCTCCATGTCTCCGCCTCTCAACCACAGCAGAGCTCTTTTGGCCTTGTCGCGTTTCTTTTTCGTCACTAGCCACGCAGGACTTTCAGGTATCAGAAGTAACGCGATCAGCGCCAGAGTAGGAAGTACTGTACCGCAGAAGGCTACCACTTCCCAAGTAAACGAGGCACCCAAGCCGTATACCAGCAGGATACCGAGACTATAAAATGTGAGCGAGCCACCCGTTAGAAGTCCACGGAGTCCTGGGTCAGACATTTCGCCCAGGAGGACCTGTTGTAATCAATTTTCGGACTTGTGTGTCAAATGATATTACTTGTACTTGGTGTTTCTAAAATCAGATGTAATTTGAGAAAGAATATTTCTCTGATTCTCAGAACAGATTCTTTTTAAGAAACAATCAATTTAATATACTTTTTTTTAATTATTAAAGTAATAATTCAAATTACACAATTCTATCGCATCTTGGTGCTAAGGGCAAATACTTCAAATATGCCTGGCAGCGAATGGGTTGAAAGAACGACTTAATATTATATCCTTTTCTATATTTATTATATAAATGCATGTCCGTATCATACCTGAGCTGGCACAGCCATTAGACCAACAGACAGACCCAACGTGACTCTTCCTATCAAAAGGGTTGTTATGCTTCTGGATAAACCTATAACGATCCAACCAACACATAGTGGTACAGCCGCTAACTGTAACGAACCACGTCTACCGATCGCATCTAGAAGTGGACCGGACAGTAGCGATCCCACAGGTGTTGCTAGACTGTGAACCGAAGCTGCAAAATAAAGTATCACCGTCCACATACGATTTCCATACGTTCATTGTTTGACGAAACGTTTCATGTTTTTCAAAATTATTTAAAAACCGCACGAACATTCGGTTCGCTCTAGCAATTCACGCGAATTCACAAAATTCTGGCAACTAAACAAACCGGTCTAAAAACTTTCAACCGCTAAATCCGAATTCATTTTATTCGGTGTAAATGATTTTTAAGAAAGGTTGCAGCATTAAATCAACAAGTGTAAGGACCAACTTGCGTGCAACCTACGTAAATATTGACATAAGGTTCGTTAATTCGAGGTTTCGCTGATCGTATCATTCTCCGTCGAATTTAATCGCGTAATTTTCTGCGATTACGCCGTGAGGGTGTTCTGCCACTTGAAAAATATCTCTCAATGACAAGGTGAAATCCTTGGTGATTAAACTTGGCCGAGACTCTCATTGATAAAAATTACCCAATCGACGTTATGTAGGTCAATCACAACACGCAACGCGCTGCAAACAGCTAGACGGTTTAACCAGTAATCTGCACTACGCTGATTGCTATCTAGCCTTGAAGCTGTCGACTGGTTATTGAACCTTTCTCTAGCTACGAATGACTTTACAGAAATAGAACTGTATCTTTTTTTTTTTTTTTTTCTTGCCTCGAGTAACGATGAGTAATCGTTAATGGATAATTGCGTTACTACGAATAGACGATTCGTTCACCAAGGCAATAGCAATCTTCTCGTATGCAGTTTTCTGACAGCGGTCGAGACGAGAAGGAAGAGACACCTTCACTCGTACATTAAATCATAAACGTGTCAAACATCGATTAGGTCGCACGAAACACGTTTTCGTGTTTGTGAATAATTATACAATAGTTGATGTCAGAGTCGACACTTTGTTTATCGATTGTTTATTTCCTAATTTTCGAACGTGCGCCGTACCTATCCAGGATCTAAGCTCGCGATCGGCGTGCATTGTGCCATTGTTTTCAGCCAATTGTGGTAGGAGTATAGCACTGTAACCAATTGGCATTCCCCCGCCGGCTGCCAGCAAAACGACTGCACCCGACACCAAAAACTAAAAGCACATTATCGATATTTATCAATAACAGTATATAGAATACATCTCGTAGTTGATCATTTATGAAATGGAATGTTTGTTTGATTCAATATAAACGTACATTATTATTATTATTATTATTATTATTATTATTATTATTATTATTAT
>NW_026533254.1:19469072-19631522 GCF_026225885.1 Hylaeus anthracinus
ATTATTATTATTATTATTATTATTATTATTATTATTATTATTATTATTATTATTATTATTATTATTATTCTCACCTGTGCAAAGACACCCTTTGCATTCGAACCATGCTGTTTTACGCCATTTTTCTCATCAACAGTATTGTACTTTGTGTTAGTATTGTTGTTTTCTATGTCTTCACAAACATCCTGGACTATGTTCATTTCCACAGAATCAACGGGATGATAACCGAGCATGGAATCGCGTTCTCCGCTACAGTCAAGGTGATCGACAAAAGTGTATAGATAACGTGTATTAATCATGTTTATGCTTTCAGAAAAGAATAAAGATATTTAAATTTGTCTAACGCGTGACGTAGAAAATGACAGATGAGTTTAACATAAATTTAAATTATAGAAATTACAAAATTTAAATGAGAACATTAATTAAAATGGAATGTTAACAACATTCCTCGTTTATTGAAAACGAATGCGAGTCAAGTTAAATTGAATAATTATTCAATTAAAACGATGAAGAAGTGGTCTGAAATGATCTGAGAAATGTAGCTAGGCAGAAGTCACCCTAGAGTTTAGAGTGTCTTCCAGAGCCAAGTTTTAATACTATGTACATAATTACCTTTCTGGTGGCGCCATGTTGAAATAGGTCTAATCGAATTCCAAATGTCAACTCAATTAGTTCTGACAAACTCTTCGCCAGTGTCACCACTCTTACGGTTTAACGACTCTATCCGAATTTTATACGTCCTTTCTATATTTCATTAGTCTTCTGTGTTTAGAGTTGATTGCAAGTGGCACGATATATTCCACGAAACTACATCTACGTTAAAAATTGATACGGTAGATATACTTATACTTTAGTTTGTTTCACTTCAATATTTCCGAATTAGCTTCTTCCTAAATCCAAAGCACTCGAATTCTAGTTTTCTTCAGATCCTTTATCATAAGATGATCACAGCCATATTAATAATCGCAATCAAATCCTTCGATCTTTTAACTCTATACACTTGAACGAACCCAGTTTCTTCGGACAGAATTTTTCTCAATAAGATGGGCTGCGTCTAACGACTCTCAGGCTCGAGTCTTTTTTAGCTTCAATTGTCAAAAGTCTACCACGAGCAAATCGAGAATGGAAATGACGCTTTAAATGCTCGCGTATTAAATTCGATGAAAATCTCCCTCTACCCCTTCCTTCTCTAAGAAGAGGCGCTTGCGTTGCGTGTTCTACGTCTTTTTGATACGTCACTATCGGAAGTAAACGCGAGAGATTGGATAAGGAAATCGTGCTCGCTAACCGAGCATTGTCCCACTGGATCGTTATTAATTTGAACGGTTGGCTCGTTTGCAAACAAATCGCACGGCTTCACTGTTTCACGCACGAATGCCAACCATTCATTTTCGAATGTTGAACTTCCAGCAAATAGCCTTCGGGGACGTTCCTCTCTGATTTAGTCGATCGATCGTTTCTCACTTCGCAAGATGAAATTCCTTTTAACCGTAAATATTACTAATCTACTATTTGGGATGATGCTTATCACATTAAATATCTCATTATTTTCACATTAATCTCTATCGTCCTATACGACGAAATAATATCACTGCGTTCTTCACTTTTTCTTCTAACTTTAAAAAATTCTCTAATATCTTACGTTTCAATTGAACACGAAACAAAATAGTACACGAAATTTGAAAGTCCTCGTGCCACTTGTGTTTTCTCAGATAATCCCTAGTGTTTAATTATCGCAAACATGAGCCGATAAGAGACGCAAAACGCTTCCGATTTATTGCTCGAGTACACCCAGTCTTACCTTCCGATGGTTGCTCATGAATTAAATCTCTTCAAGACGGTGGTCAGACGATTCACAATTACTTTCAACTGAATACTCTATGTGTGCACATTTATTCCAGCCATTCATCCCGACTTGTACGTTTATGTTACCACAGTGTGGTCGCAACGTGATACCAGAAGCTCGAACGATGGTAGCGAAAGTAGCATTCTCTTAATTACTGTGTGTTCAATCCGGGGCTTATCCAGATTTCGGTGTCGTGCTACCACAGCATGTTTCACGGACGCGATGGATAATAACGATAACCCTGCACGAACACAGTACAATTCTGTGGAATTATTCTGTAGAATTCTCCCCTTATTCCAATCTCTTGTTCCTTTTGCTATTCTTTCTTCTTCTTTTATTCGAAGAAGTATGATCTTCCTATTTTTAATGAACGAATCTCGTGGAGTAGCTTTAAGTTGTCTTGTGATTCATTTTAATACCGACATATCCGCACCAATCGAGTATAATTTTGTAGAATCCACTTGTTCCCGTATTCGAATCTCCCCCTCCTTTTGCTATTTTTCTTCAGGCAAGAGAAATCCTCCGATTTGAAATGAACGAATTTCTTAGGGTACCTATTAGGCTACCTTGTGATTCACTTCAAGAAAGCAACATTCCACCGTGTGAATGATATCTCGATTCGAAACTATCACTGTTTGCAGAACGCGCACTGGAGTTGACTTCCACCACGTAAAATCCAGCAAAACGTGGAGCACGTTTCGCGTGTTAGATGAGGTATGCCAGATAGACGGCGGGGAACTCGTTTGACTTTGATCGCGTTGGCTGAACTGAATGAACCATTCGCCCGTCGACGCTCTTATAAACCGGTTGCTTCGATTAGGTCCCTTTCTCAGCGTGAATCGTGGACGTACCAGAGTCACGATTGCTCCTAACTGGTTCACCTTCGGCTACGGATGCACGAAGATCAGGTTCGACGAAGATCGAGTGGGAAGCTGCGAACTAGGAAACGGGATTCCGTTTCTCTTCTTCCTCGTTTCCGTAAGCGCGGTATTTTCAAAGTTTCACGGAAACCACTTCTCGATGCTGGACCAGTGTTTCGTGTGCACTACACTACAGCGTAGTCTGGGCTTGACGAAGGAAACCTTTTCGCCGGACTCTACGGAGTTGAATGAAATTGGATTTCTTTTTATTGTGGACAAAGTTGAGAATTAAGGTTCGATTAATCATCTCGATACATTCAACGAGGTGTTTCTAACAAAATTGTAATTTGTACCGTCTTATGGGCGAAACGTCTCCTTTGAGATTTTCTATTTTTCTATTATCAGTTTGATCGAAATTAGATTAAACGAGTGATGACATGACGCATCGGTAAGACGGCAAAGAGACGGCCAATCTAATCCATTGAACGATTTCCGTTGAGCGGTGCGTAACCGGTATACGTCGCTGATCTCTACAAGTAATCCGCCATGACGTTGCCACAAGTTATTTTACGAAATAGGATAACATGGGCAAATACACGTCGAAAATGAAATAATCGTCAAACGTGATAGCCTATGATTTGAATGATTGATATGTCTGGCGTTAACGCATCGACACTTTCGAGTGACGATGGATGTATGTTCTTTGAACACGATATGTGTAATCTTGACAGTTCCACCGAAGCGACAAATTCGACACTGTTTGCTCGTCGTGATATATATTCGTCATCGAATGATATAATATAGTTGGTCAGTGATAACATTCTGTAATGAAGTGAAATCATAAAATAATTTCATTACTTTGCAAAAAGTACCTGATGTTTATTCATAAATTGCAGTACTATTCCTTAGCTTTTGTCGATCCTTCCTAAATAAAATGTAACTTAATATCGAATATTCAGTTAAAATTTCACCAGACAGAAAGATAATACTGAAAATAGATAATGTTTGGAAAAAAAACAGTAAAGAAAAATCCAAGAAAAAATCCAAATCCTCTTTGTTACTCCAAAGAGTGTCGAAATTCGTTTGGAATGAGTGTACGTATACGGATTGATCTTACAATCGCGTGGCTTCTCTGAACTCCGCATACAGGTATGTAAACAAGTAAACTGCGGGGACGAAATGATAACACACTTTGATTTACAAAGTATTTAGTAGTACTCGAGATTTTTCTGGAAAAAAAACGTAACAGTATGGCATTACGTAATTCGTATGACAAATCACGAGATGAAATTAAACGTACTCTGCGCTAACTACCGAATGAATAGCAAAAAATTCAAACTCGATGTCTAGATTATAGACAGATAGACAGACAGGCAAGTAGATAATTTGTTCCTTGTAATTTTTTACGTAAGGAAGAACTTTGATGCAGATCATATCGTTTGCAAATCATACAAACATTTTAAAATATATTACTTAACTAACACCAATTCGTTCATTTTGTAAATAACCAGGGAAGAATTTCGACCTTAAAAGTGAAAATAAAAATCATGCAACAGAGAGTTCGTTGTTATATTATTTGATATAAAATCTCGATCAAGAACAAAACACGTTTTATCAAATATTCCGATTACAAATACGAATTTGATGCACGTCGCCGACAGACAACCCTTTTATACTGTTCTTGTTTTCGTGCGTAACAACGCTATCGAATAAAATACCACTATTACACTCACCTTACATATACTATAACTTTTGCCAATCAACTTC
Source organism: Hylaeus anthracinus (assembly GCF_026225885.1). Classification (NCBI taxonomy): domain Eukaryota; kingdom Metazoa; phylum Arthropoda; class Insecta; order Hymenoptera; family Colletidae; genus Hylaeus; species Hylaeus anthracinus. The sequence continues at coordinate 19,473,546 of NW_026533254.1, forward strand.
TGACAAGAATGTCACCACAACGCGATTCTCGCGCAACTGATTCTCTGGACATTTATCATGGCATTAGCATCGTGAGAGTGTGTTATACGATTCTGACTTGCAACTTTTTACCAGTCGCATTAGCCACGTTGTTTATGTGGACGATTTGCCTAGAAAGAATTAGCGAAGATTACGCTTCGTTCCATGAATATCGAAATCGTTTTGCCAAATCGTTATTTGGCAAAGTAAAATTAATTAATCAGTATTTTGCATAAAGATCCGCGGTCTACTAACGACCGAGTATTTACTAGTTAGCGGCGACATGGAAGAAAAATTATTAGTCATTAGCTACAAAGAATCCTAACCGCAGTTAATATTCTTTAGTTAACTAGTCATGAATGCACGAATGAATAAATTCATATTCATTAGTCATTTTTGCGATTATATTTTGCACGACTTTCGTTCAGACTAGCGGTCCCCGAGTTAGGGGACGTTGTAAAGGGTATGAAAATGCGAATATGTAGTAACATCGGAGGTAATACTATTCGGAATAGCAAAGGAAGTGGCAATGGCAATGACTATGGTAATGTCAACGTCAATGCTACTGCCAGTAATGGTAGAAATGGCCCTGGGCATTACAGTAGGAATAGCAATAATAACGGATACGCGCACATGACTGACATGCAGTCACAAGCAGTAAACCTGTGTCGTTTTAAGAGATAGTCCACGCAATCGGTATAAATAAACCTACACGCTTGCACCGAAGTAAAAATGCAATTTTACATGCTACATTGTGTAGGATTCGAAAGCTTCCCTTGTGACTATAAAATATCGTATAAAAGTAGGCAATTGTTCGTTTCTTCCTTTCTTTAAATAATATCGTAAAAGGGCTTTAGGATTTCGTTTTTTTATTTAATACAAATATATAAATTATGATTATTGTCTAAATCAATGAATGAAACTGAATTTCAAATTAATTCAATTTTCCACTCAGTCGCCAAATGTCTTTCGGTAAAATTAATTTTTCTTTTCGGAGTGGTATCACCCAAAGAGTTTGTCCGACGCACTGGTCCGTGTCCATTGCCTGATTGTTTCGATCGTTTCACCTCTTACCTCTGGTTTTAACGTGACCGAGCGCTGCTGAAATCGCGAGTCACCGAAGCAAAGAATGGTCTGCAGCAGACATAAAAACAGAGGTAGCAGGAAGCCGGGTTCATTCGTCTGACGTCCGATAACCTTGACCCGATATTCGGATAACTGGCCAGCAAGGCTGACGACTAAACTTGACCCATTACATTGAGACTACTTTGTGCTCGTGGTCAGTTGCACGAAGCGATCGTTTTCTGTGGAAGACGACCTAGAACGACCGCTATCCGATTACGTAATACAGGTAGTGAAAGTATAACTGGATCGAATAGGATTAATCCTTCGCGACTATTCCATTGTGCGCAATGGTATAACTTATCTAATATAAATAGTTTTCCAATAATCATGTAATCAAAAATAATTCATTATTTTTATCCATTATTTATTTTTTAAAGCAATTAGTTGTCTGTACGTATAAAACCAATTAATTTTGATCTCGATACGTATCCGAATATCGTATGTAATAACAATGTAAGGTAGTAACGAATGAATTCCTTAAGGAAGAGAATTCTCCAATCGTTGTTAAATCAGTGCAAATTTCCCAATTATCTAATTTGTTGGCAATTTTACGTTTCTGGATTTCCTGGGATTTTTCAGCGCACGAAGAAATAATAACGCAAGCTGAACTGACAATGATCGAGCATTTCCGGCGCAAAGCTTAAAGTCTCTTTCCGCTTCTATCCGCGTTTATTTCTATTAGCTGTCGTCTCTTTCTCCAAACGTTTCTTGCTACTCTTTCTCATGTTTAAACTCATCAACGATACTTTTCAGCAGATACAATTTTTAAGGTGGTTCAGATCGTCTCACAACTTTGAAAACTTAACCTTAATTTTGTTGCCGTTTTATGTGATGCTCCCTGTATACTAGTTCATATATTATACGATGCATCGTAGAAGAAAATTATTTGCGTAAATATTGTATAACATTTACTATTACACATGCGACGCGGAATTGTTAGTATATCCGAATTCTCAATTGCCACATTAATCGGTAATTTCAAACTAGATCTGTAATCTTCAACCATAAATCAATAATTAGTCTCTCAGAGTTAATGGCATCCGGTTATTCATTAATCATCAATTCTGGTTTCTGGTGATTTAGTAATCCCAATGGTGGATTACGTTTCACTCGGTATTACTACAGGCATATGTGTGTAGAATAGAACCGAACAGTTTATCGTTCGAGCGAGAAACCATTAGTATTTGAATTATTTCGAGAATTGACTTTACAAAGTCCTTAAAGAACAACATGTACAAATTTGAATTTGTCTTTTCGTCGGCTACCTGAACCTAAACCTAAACCTAAAAATAAATGCCAATGGCCTCGAAATCTCCTTAAAAAATGACCTAGAGAACAAAATGGTCCCATCGTAGCATGCGCTCTTTGAAACAGTGTAACTTTGCTCTATAGATTCTTTTTATAGATCCAGAAATAACGACGACAATCGAACGTTACCATTTAAATGCTTCACCCTGTGTATTATAAAGCGAACCTGGAAGGTAATCTACATAGGTACGGTGGCCAAGTTGCGGTGGCGAAAGTTAATCCGCGGCTCGCCTTCCGGAACTTCTACAGTTTCAATAGCTCGTAGAATCAATCTGTCCAGCGTACACATTGCGTACTGGTAAATCAAAGTTACATGGTGCATTCTTATCGTCTCGTAATCTACCAGCCGAATGTACGAAATCGTTTAATTTAATTCTACGTTTCACGATAAGAACGAGGAACCATTAATTCTGCGGTATTAACGTTAGCTTCAGCCCGCGTCAAATGTAGCAATTACAACATCGATTTATGATCGACAGACTAAATATTTAATTCAATTACAATGTCACGCACTCGTGTAATCCGCGTGACTGATAATCGTCGTACGCAATTAGTTTGATAATGGATGAAACTCTCGAGTGGATGCAAATTTTTAGTAACGACACCGAGATAAAGAAGATTTCGTTCGCTTCATGGTAGCGTGATGACGGAATAGTACAATTCTATAATACATTCTCGTTTATAAAAAATTACAGTTTGGCTTAATCGTCTTGAAACAACAAAGACATTTCAAGCACGCTTTAACATCGAGGTGTGACGAAGGATAGAAGTGGTAAGCTCCACTTTAATCCTAGCGGAAAACTGTCGATGGTCATGTTCAAAAAACCAACGAGACTCGAATGGTTAGGGGAGTTTTTGCCCTTACGGTGATCACCCCTTGGTAGAAGTCGATAAAACGTAATGATCTCTGATCCTTCTTACCGTACATATGCGTCGACACCATCATCCATCATTCGGTCGCGTTGGCGACGCGTCGAGGACATAACAAGTGACCGTGTTCCTGCAGATTCCAAGGTCCTGACAGACGGACCTGATAAATGGTCTCTACGGTTTAGAAAAAAATATTCCTAATGTCGCAGTTCCTTAAACAAAAACCAGCATTCTGGAGAGCAAGACTCGAAGGTCCGATGCTGTTTTACTCAAAACAGTCACCCAGTGGAAGATACTGAACATTTTTCTCTGCTAAAAGCTTCAGGTAGAGGAGACTGGGGTCTATTATTTGGGACCTTTGATTACCAGACTTGTAAATTATAACGTATTACAGTACAATGCGGTACGGTACAGCGTGATACATTATACAGGGTGTCTCAGGATTAGCGTAAGAACCGGAAATGGGTGGTAGCTGAAACCGAATGGTGTTTCGTTTTTTAATTATTATTGTGTCATTTATTATTTACAAATGAATCCTTCTATTAGCAAATAATATGGCTAACCTCCATGGCAGATTAAGCTTAAAATTGTGTCAAGGTGTTGACTTACCGTACCCTTGAATCACATTATCCTCAATAATCTTTAAAAGGAGGACAACGTCACTGCCATGGTGCTCGTAGTACGTTCAACCTTTATAAATCATAATAATTTTATTGTCAAAAACAGACTACTAGATTATTCCTTTCGACAGTCCTATCGTTCAATCGAATAAAAATTAACTAAACAGTGAATCGAAGAATTAAATTTAGAGCATTCGTATTACTTGCAAGAATTGTTAAGTTCCACGTGAAATCTGGCACCACGAAAGTGTTGGGAAACCCTCTCTCGGGTTATACGTGAATAAATGAAAACAGCGTACGCCTTCAAAATATGTAGTATTCTATATTTATACAGACGGTCGTAAGTTTGCCTATAAATGTTTAGTATTCGAAGAAGGTAACGATCATAATAACATACAACGGTGCTATTACAGCCTCGACGAACAAACTCTCGATATAATCCCTGAGCATGCATTATTTTTCTTTTCTCATTTTAAGTGTCGATCCGTTGTTCGACACCGATGGCATCACTTGAAGGAATCAAGCAACGCGAGTTTCTTGACGAACCTTAACCCTTTCGACCAAGCTGTTTTCTATTCGAATTCTATTCGTTTCTTTTTTAGAAATCAATGGTATTAAACTGTGGTTTTCTCAATATTCATTCGTTTCTTTCGTTACTAATTCGTTATAATTTTTGTTATTAATTTCTTTATATCATAGCTCGGGCACCTCGGGATTGCTAAACCCGTACTGTAGCTATAATCAAACATAGCTACAGCCCCTGAGGGGATTAATTAATAATTTATGGATTAATCCAATTAATTAGAGAATACCCCATCTGTATAAATGTCCCATCGCAAATGATGTTCATTTTTTAACGTATGTTCCTGTGACTCTTGTAATCTGATTAACGGTAACCAAATATACACAGTTTATTCCGAAACTCCTTCTGTATGGTAATAATTATAAATTTAAATACATTTCTTCTGAAGAGATACAATTTTTATTGCGGTCGTGTAGCATTAGAAAACTCCAATGAAAATCTTCTTTCGAAATTACTGGGACGTATGACGTATCGCTAGGGTCGAAAGGGTTAAGTATTACAATGATGTATCGTATCGTACTTGATCCGAAACTTGTTCTTACGTCTATGAAAATCTATGCTAGAGAAATTACTGGTCCTATTGGAGGAATAGAGTAGTATCTACCTGATGTAACCCTAACAAAGTGAAGACGTTGGAGAGAGATAATTGGAAAACTGGACTATACTTGGATCTATCATAGTAAAGAGTAGAATAGTCGAGAAAGATTAACGATAGAGGTAGAGGATTGGATACTCTTAACAATGGGACTTTGCTGTATTCGAAGTATGCTCGATGTATTCAATCAAAAACGACGTGATTATTGGTGAGAGTTCATTTTAGTCCTTTAGTTTATATCGGTTTTTTTTTTTTTGTTGTCTAGAAAACTGTCACGTCCTTGTATAACGGATTCCAATACGCCGTGTGTTCGCTACTTTTGTGTTTCCGTTCTTTCGGTCGTTGAAACAGCGTTCGAGAATCGATAAATGACTTTTTTCTTTATTTTACTTTACCGCGAGGCTGAATTAATTCCACGACTGTCATTTCTACCTCCAGAACGACGTATCGAGGGAAAATGGTTACCGACTGCTTATGGTTTCCACGTGAAAAGACCATCTTTCGATAATAGCTGTCTATCTGGCCATCAAATGATAACGGCAATGTTGATATAAACGGTAAACATTTTATAGAAAACTAAACCAAATGGCAGTATACATTTTCACAGTAAATGGAGAAAATCATTTCAAATATTGAAACGAACGTTTCATGTTCCATCGTATAAAGTTCCATGCTATTATAAAATATGCATTGGTATTTTCGTAATTAACATATTGCTTCTGATTCCCGGTAAACTGCTTTCGATGCGCTTAATTAAGGTTTAATTAAATCGAGAAGAGAATTCGTACGAATAATACATAAACGTAATTAGGATTTATTCCCAATTACAACAAAAAAAAAAAATCAATTTGGAATATTCTATGCAGTTAGTGATTAAATAACCAAGCAATTGGTATTTTAGTCAATTAACATTGTAAAAACTTTATTTTGGCAAAGCCAAGAAAAGTAGAAAATCGGTTGCAGATATAATTTTGGAGTAGAAATGAATATATTGCAACATGGTAATTCGGTCAGTATAACAGTAATATTCGGTTCAGTAATCGTTTAAAAAGTTCATGTTTATGCAATCAATTTCCATAATGACGTTTGCGTACCGCTTTCGTGATTAATCGAGGATCGTGTACTTTCATTTTGGAAGCCACTAATTTTAGATCGATAGCATCTTGTAAGGCCGTTGCACTCGAATGCCAATCGTCCTAAGAATAAACTGGGCTGGCTATGCTCGAGTATTACTACTCTGTACATCATCTGCTTGCATCAAAGCTTTCAACGTGAAGTGCAATTGACTCGGTATTCATAAAGCTATTCATTTCAAAATAGTGGTTATTCCAAAAGGAGCATCGTAATTTCGATATTTAACACTAAACTGCCAAGCTAGTTAATTTGGTCTTTTTATTTCAAACTTCCATCCAGAGTCACTCGATTAATTATCAATACTTTTACAGCAATCTTTGGGGGACGATCTTTGTAAAGAAGAAATAACTTGATCTGTGAATTAGTTTACTTCTCCTCTTTATAATTTGTTTTATTAAAATACAAAATGCTAAATTTCCTTGTAGGAAACTTTTCATTATAAAGAATCGTAAAAAGAACGCACATAAATGTATTGAAAAATAATTCATAGATCACCGCGCAATAAATCTCCGTTTGAAAAACTTCCGTTTCCTCTCTGGCACTTAATGTACCGCAGCGCTTAGGGATTCAGATATCTTCCCTTGTTGAACAAAAAAAAAAAAAAAAAAACGCAGTTAGCATGCAAATTAGAATGGGTTCCTTATGCGACGTTTAATGTGACCTCGTAAAAACCGACTGTAACAAGTACAAACGCCATTAACGTGAAGCATTTCGCATCTTTAAGAATCTAACTATCTCAAATCATTTTCGACTTTCTTTGGCCAGTTGTCGAACAACTAGCTAGCTTTCAATGAATTTTCATCAACGTCGTTTTTGATAGAACGTCTAACGTCTAATTAACGTCTAACAGTTAACAGCACAAGTCCGCAGTAGTGATACGTTAAATATATTTTTGTTCCTCAAGTTACCGCAATACAATTACCGCGATACAATTCCTGGAAAAATAGTTTGCATCATTTGTTTACAGGTCCCATCTGTAAGATGGGGCCCCAACACAATTACAATATTGTATTTGATATCACATTTTATCAATGCAATTATTTTAACTTGTGGTATTTCAGTCTGTATCTATAAGAAAAAACATTTGAATAATTGCAACACAAAAGTGACAATTAAAATTGCGAATAAATGCTCACAATTAAGTTGGTCAATAACATAATACGCTACAATTATTTTGTTTCGAATAAATAATTACATACAGAAATCACTCGTGTATCAATTGAGACAAAGTAATTCGATCCTGAAACGGTTAACAATGGAATGACGAGGACGTGAGTGCTTGCATGGCTGCGTACTAAGCCTCCCGACATGTGAATTGTGCGAGCCGGAAGTCGTACCCTGAAACTTTAATTGCCTGTATGTCGGAAACGAATACTCAGTCTGCAAAGTGGTACAGAACATTTCTATTGGTTTTGGCACGAGCTATGCGAATATTTCAACACGTCCCATAATATTGGCCTACTCCTCCATGTTAGCGCAAACCAATCTCGTTCAACTTTATCCGCTTCCTCTAGTTACATTTACCAGCAAACCGAGAGTATTACTTTCAAAGATATTAGTGTAATATTCTGTCTCTTGATACCGTCATCTTAAACGTTCTTTACAAGTAAAGGATTTTCCAAACAGGGCTTTGGGATTATATATATTTTTTTAATAAGAAAACACACACCTGTTGAAAATATAAAAAGACCTTTAACTGCTTCTTCAATTTTCCTTTCGAATCGAAAATCGTATTATGTTCCACGAAATTTGTGTTTTCTTAAAAATCTTGAAGCCCCTTTTGGAAAATTTGTATTATAAGTAGCTTTAAGATGAGAATATATCAATGTTGAAAACTCTCGAATGAACGCTATGGGTCATCGATACTTTTCAAATAGTCATGGTGTATGACCCATCGCTTTACCTTTACCTTTATCGATTCGAATGCGTATGTAGCAATCCATGCGCCAGTATCAAGCGTATTGCGCTACGCAGTTTACGATAATTAGCGATACCTTGGATGCCGACGTATTAAATTCCAAATTGAACACGGAGCTATTACGATATTCGTAACGAGTATTTGCTTTTCCAATCAAACGGTGTTTATGGATTAATCTAATGTTTCATAGACTTCGCCGCGATCAAACAAAATTTCTGACGAGGGGAAACTTCTTACTTCACATTTATAATTAATGTAAAATATTGCAAGAAAAATTGTGTTCGTTGAACAAAAAAATTATTCTTATTTTTCGGAAGCTTTTGTAGATTTCACTTTAAGACACGATATTTTTGATAATAGAAACTAATAACACGAAAGTTTTTAATTTTAATTCTTAATTAAAATAAAATAGTACGAGAAGCATTTGATTTATTCAATAAAATTATATTCTTTTTCTCTTCTGAGAGCTTGCACTTATCGAATGTTATTTCCATCTTTCATTTATTCAAACTTTATCCTTCTCAATCTCGTTAACGCTATCGATGTTGAAATACTTGTTTACCTAGTACCCGTTCCAGTTGCTTCCTCTTCCTCTGAGCAATCTTAGCCAGTAGCGAGCCTCACCGTTAGTGGAGTAATCTCAATTAAAAAATTCGTTTTACACGCAAGTAGCCTTGTACCCAAACACAACGTCCGAGGTTTTGCTGCAACAAGGCTGATCGAAATGGTAACTCGCGAGTTTCTTCTCCTTCTGTGCGCACTTGGCGAACACTCCCTGCTGCTCCTGCTGGTCCATCGCGGACTTATCCTTCTCAATCTTATCGATGTTACAGAAGCTGGAACGCCTGACGACCTGAGCGGACCGCGTAGTCAACTCGTCTTTCTCCGAGAAATTACAGATGCTGACGCGTCTCTCCCTCAACAGAGACTTCGCCGTGGATAGACTCGGTCTGGCAAGAACATCGGTTCTGTCAAAGTGGTAAGCGCTACCCGTGCGATCCCGCTGCAGAGGCCTGGCGAGGACATCCATCCTGTCAAAGTGGCAAATGCTCCCGCCTCGATCTCTCTGCAGTGGCCGAGCGAGCACGTCCGTTCTATCGAATTGACAAATGCTCATGCCGCGGTCGCGGTGCCACGATTTCTGCGGAGCGTCGTAGTAACAAATGCTCATCCCTCTGTCGCGCGGCGAGGACTTGAACGCGTCGTTCCTCTCCGATTGGCAGACGCTGGTCCTGCGATCGCAAGGCAACAGTTTCGTGGACTCGCTGGCTGGTTTGAGGTTCCTCGACGCGTCTGGATCGCTGTTATCTTGAGGGACGGTCTCGGGAATGAACAAGGACTGCAGATCGAACGCGCTCTTCGTGCGACGGGGAGTCCTCTGGCTGGCTGGTAGCAAGGAAGCGCTGGACCCGATGAAGACGCTGTTTTGCCGCGGACGTGCGTGACCCGTCACGCAGGCCAACTCGTCCCCGCAGAGAACGTTACATTTCGAGTACGTGCGCCGCGTCTGGGAACAGGGAAAGCGATAATTCCTGGGTGAGTTTCGTTTTCAGATGGAGCCTTCCGGAGTAAGAAAACACGCTTGCGAGATTTGTGCTTGGCGTGTTGGCGAAGGTACGTTTACTCGATGCATAAAGATCATTCTATATCGGAAGACAATTTCATGTACGGAGCAAAAAGTTGAAGGTTGTATCTATTATTCGTCGAATAAAAACAACTAGAATTATTAATCGTCGACGAATAACGATTAAATACATTTATTCGAGGGAAACTTCTTCGATGAATAATGGCACTTGTTTATTGCAAGTAAAGTTATTCGACGAATAAGCATACTTCTTTAGTAGACATGTTCGGCGACTGAAAAGTGAACGAAAATACGTATGTATGTGCGTGCTTATTGGTTTATGCGATTATTTCTACGCAATTGCTCTCTAACGTTCAAATCGTATCGGTGCCAGTGACTGTTGCCACGGCTGCTGCAATGATTAATGGAAACGCAGGATAGCTATTGCTGGTCCTGCTATCTCTGTATCATCTATCTATGTCCAGAGTCGACTTATTGTGGTATGATGTTGTTATCATCTACACGATCATCGCTGAATCGTAAATATTCTTCCTTTAAAAATTCAATTTCCTAATTAGATATATAGACGGCATTGGTGCATCGAAGGGAGCATTTATCAAGCGAAAACGTTATTCCGTTTTACACGCTGAAATAATATGGCTTCGTATTTACGAAGCTCTTCATATTTATTTTGCACGGGGTTGATTTGCATGGTCTTGGTAAATCGAGCAGTTCTTTCAACCCTTTAGAAACTGCAAATAACGTAAATTATTGGAATCTAACCTCAGGTTTGTGACCGAGGAAATTTCTGAATTATACGCCCTATTCGTGTTCACCGATGCTCGCATGCTCGTGTGTCATCCAAAGATTTATGTAGCACACATCCCACTTCAGCTGAATGGCGCATACAAACGAAAATGCAGTTCGATGCTCGGGATTTATAACTCAACGTAACACACCCGAACGATTCTTTTTTTACTCTCGTTTCTGTCATAAAATATATTCACAGTAGAAGACAAAAAGTGTTTCCCTTTTGATGTATAGGGTGAAAGCATATTCTTCCTCTTTTTATTTTTAACTTCTTGAAGGATGGATTTTCATTGTTGGAAATTTGGATTCGAACAGAAGTTTATTCCACCTGTGGTATCAACCACGCCGACAGCAAAGAACATTCAAAAAACAGAACACAAGTTTAAGAATGAAAGTTCGGTTGAAAGTCGTTTCGAATACTTTCGCAAGCCACCGAAGAAGAAAAGGTAATCTCGTACCGGCGAGGGAGGATCCTATTGTTGGGTCGTACATTTTCGTCGTCGTCGATGGGAATCGCGGTATCCGGACTCTTAGAGCCGCCAATTTCAGAAACGGTCCGCTACCATTCCAAGGGGGGTCGTATCGGAAAAGGTCTTCGAGGCTACCACCCAACCCCTTGATTGAACATCGTAGAGGTTTCGTGCAAGTGGACCCCTATATAATTTCTCAACGAGTCGCCGATCCAACTAGAAACTGCTGTCTTCTGAACCATAGGATCGAGTGAGGTGATTTCCGTTCCCATTTGTTCCGCGCTCCCATTCTTTCTTCTCCCACGGCTTCCGTCAAAGACGCGGGATCAAAACCAGAGGAAGGCATGGGATCACATAAAGGAACCGTGTCGAGCCAAGGAATCACGAATTCATGAAACATTCTGCATAATGCACAATCCCGTGTATCGCTGGAATCAACAATGAACTGCGAGATGTTTCGCGGAAATATCTGGATGTTTTCTATTCAAGTTTCAACGTACCGTGAATAAAAATTTTAGTTGTACTTTCGTGTTTCTTTATCGTACGATAGTTTTTGAGCAATTGATGTCTCTCCTGTCATTGGTAATCTTGAATATTTCTGTTAAATTTCGATATGACTGTTTTAACCTCTTTTAAATTCATTTAAAATCCGTTCCTCGGGAACGTGGTGCACGTCCCAATATCTTGTATAAAAATTGCAACGAAATTCATCACGATCAAGATACAAAAAGTTGATCTCGAAAAACTGCATTACAGGAGTGATTGAATTGCTTGCAGAAACTGGAGGAAGATCCTCGTTTCTCGTTGCCTGGAAATGGACAGTTTACACTGCGCTGAAGGCACTTTAAGGAGAAAGCAATCTATCAACTCATCGCAACGCAAACAAACAAAAAAACTGTCAATGCAGTGGGCATTTAAATCTTCCTGTGAAACAACAAAACAATTTTTCGACGTGAACGATACTAAAGTGACAGCATAGTTATTCCAAAGGCCCTGACCTTAATCTAACCGAATACATTATGAAGGCATTTGAACGGAGGTAAATATATCTGACAATTTTAGAACCGATAAATCTTCAATTCAAGTAGCACGATTGAAAGATTGCTCTGATATAAACAAAAATCTAATTTGAAACGTAGGTACTGAGAAAGTATGTCAAATAGATTCGAAGAGACCTGATTATATTCTTACATAGTGTAAACGTTTCGTTAATTTGCTTACTCGCTTCGAAATAATTATTTGTTGGTCTGTTAATGAATGATTAAAGAATAAATAATTTCATTAAACATTTATTTTACTCTGGAATATTAAAATGCTGTCGTATGTAAAATAAAGTAAGTATCGCAAATTAATTCAGGATGTGATTGATATTTCCGTTTTAGTGCTTCCCATAAATAATACAGTTTATCCGTACCCTATCAATTTGCTCGATCACTGTACCAAGCTACTAAATTTCTTTCGTAAATCCATACCTGCTTTCCAGTCATACATTTATAAAATCCCATCGCAATCTATACCTATGGCCTTCGCTTACCCTCTCCCCCCCCCCCTCCCCCCCACCGTTACGTATTAATCTTCCTATTCTTCGATAGGTTTTCACCTGCCCGTCAGCTAAATAAATAAGTAAAATGCATAAATAAACATAGTGGCTGGGCTTACCTGAAGTTGATTCGGCTCGATCGTGGTGCAACTCGGTCTGTGCTGTTGCTGGAACTTTGGTTGATACGGTTCCAACATTCTGATCTTTCCCCATCGATTGAAGAACAGAGCGATCGCCGCTGCCCATAGGAGGAGGACCAAAATAACGATCAGAGCCTCCTCAGCTCTGACCACGACCGTTCCTGGCGGTGGAATGCCTGCAACAAAATTTCCCAAGCTGATTAGCCAACCGTAACATTATAAACCTTATAAATTTAATATTGTATCATTTTTAAATTTCGAAAGTTTCAGCCAAAGAGAGTTTAAATTAATCTCACGATTAGGCTCTCTTCGGAACAATAAAGTGAACGTAACATCAATCTACCAAAATTTTAAACGTTCTTTAAATTAAGAAAAATTAAGTACACCGTTAAGTAAACTTAGGATTGAATAAATCTAAAATTTCAATCTAGAGCAAGTGACATTAAATTATCCATGAAAGAACAACACCTAAAAGATTAATTTACTTCTATGCTCGCAAATGAATCTCTCTCTATTCTCTATTCGAAATCGAATTTGTCCTCCACCTAATACCCATTACACGTATCTCACAAATGTCCATTCAAGTCTTCGTGCTCAAAGGGCTAACTCATATGCAAATTAATCTCAGAAACGCAGACGTAGTCACCGCATAAGCGTATACTAAACAATTGTAAACACGTGGTATGCACGCATACACCGTGATACTATGGCATCTGTAAAGGGGAATCAAATGACATGGGTCAGACGCTGTACGCTACCAGAGCTCGTTTACGCAGTTAGCATGCGAATCAGGCGACCACTCTAAAGAGAAGAAAGGCCAGCTAACGTGATAACCGGAAATAGCCGCTGTTCCACTCGCTTTAATCGTCGATACTTCGATTACAAATACGTTCCAAGTTCAATGGTTCCGCAAATGAAATTATCAGACGCAAAAGCGTCATTAACGCACGAACGGAATAAACAGCGACGCCGTGCATTAGGTAATAGATTCTCGAGTAATTATGAAACGAACCGTGCTTTCAATATGCAACACAAATTATGAAACTATTAACGACCATCCCGTATTCGTGGAACGATGCCTAATGATTTTAGTAGCGTGTGGCGAGAATTAGCATATTTGGCTGTCGTTAGAAATCCTTCTCAGAAATTAGTACTCTTATTGTGATTGTATATTAATTCGTAATTAAACTGCACTCGGGACTTTCTGAGCGACATACTTCAACGAAGTGTGCTCATAGAGATGCAAATCCAGTCGCGTTTGCTTAATTAAACGCGGTTCATTGGAGCACGGAAATCTCGTGGCGTTGAGGTGATGGTTCGAAAGGACCATTAATCTCATCGGTCTACTGGCGTTTCACGGTTCGAAACGTCAAAGTAGATGCTGTAAAAAGTTTAAATAACAAAAATAGCTTCCTCGAATTAGTATCGTGTGCCTCCCGAGTTATGAAAGATTCTCAACTCACCATCAGGGTAAGTGGAATTGATTTCGGAGATGACATCCAATTCCGATGGTATCGAACCGATGAGGACGACATCGTCTGGAGCCTCCTCCAGCTCCACCTCGATTTTTGTCACGTGTCCTAAACAAACAAGATCGATGGTTAGCGAAATGTCTGGAGAATTCACAAAAATTCTTCGTACTTAAAGCAGTTATATCTAATACATGATTTTCGAATGTTCACTAATATAGAAAGGAACTTTGTGGCAAACTTTTATTTAATTGACGTTTCGAGTTTAACCTTGGTGCAGCAATACTGAATCACAACCCAGGGAATATTCATTAGGAGACTTCTACGCTTTCACTTTGGATTAGGTACTCTTCAGGGAGTTTCACGTTAATACAAATTAAGGCCACTATATGTTATAGGACTGTGTACGCCAAGCATAACTAGAATTAGTAAACAGAAATTATTTGTAAACGCGCCTGTCTACGAAAGGAATCGTTACGAAATGGCAATGGTAATTTTAATGTGTTAAATTTCAGCACACTATAAGAATTGTTACTTTTTTATTAACTAAATGAAATATTTTAGACGAAAATCTACGAAATCGTTCGTACCATATGTAACGACGTAATAGTAGAGTGGCATCCAATAAATTGATCAATGGCGTTTGCTTAGACACAAGGTTTCGCTCGTTTGAACAAGATTCATGACAGGGTGAGACCTTACGTTCGCCTTACACGTCTACTCTCCGTCATTGTCGCTACTAAACTGTACGATAAATGTTTTCCAGATCACCCCTCCGAATCAAACGGAAAGAGGAAGCGTTAGAAAACAGCCTCCGCAAGGGGATTATAACTCGTGTCACGTTTCCACGCCTCCCTTTGTACATTTTCCAGACAAGTAGCAAAAAGCTAATCTGTCTGTGGATTCACCAGTTCTTTCATCTTCTCTCAACTAATTGCGGCGGATATCCTATACTTCGCACATACCGAAGCAACTAATACTATTTTCTTGTTAGCGGAAACTTCGCGTTGGATTAGTTAATTTGATCATTCCGTGGAACTTCATTACGGAAACTTTCTGTCCCACTTTAATGCAATAATTCAGATTCTATCTTATGCATAAAATAATGGGAGTACCGTTCTATTCTTGGGATTCACACGATGAATTCTTTTATTTTATCAACGTATTTCGAAAGTTCCTTTCTACATGAGATTAGAATTTTAAAGAAAAATTTTAATTAGTCGAGAGATCAATATCAAATTTAATGTCTCTATATATACTCTGAATAATAACTGTAGGGTGTTCTATTTTTGGTCATTCGTCCTATACATTTGGTATGATGTTAATGCACTTACCGCTGTCATTGACGTCCTGATGTTTGTTCGGCGATATTGTGACATGCTGTTTTCTGGATCGATTTCTTCCCTCCACACTGGTAGCGAAAAACCTCCCACGTTTCCCTGAGAACACAAACACGAGAGGTCTTTTTAAAAATACACAGCCATCCTACCGAGAAAGGTATGACGTACAAATTTTTATGGAGTACGCAAATCGATTGGAACGGGTACACAGAAATCTTATCCTCGTAAAACATCCTGTATGGCGGCTGTGCAATATTCAAATCACCCAGAATGTTCATCTTCAGAAATTTATAAATGCGATGTAATTTAATAAAGTAACTGTACCGAATTACTTAAACGACGTAATCAATTTAATGTGAAGCATATTGTTAATATAAAATCGCATCTTGTTGTCAGAAACGTCTATTCGCAACAACCGCAGCTAGTCACAGTTGGCATATAGTCCACATCAGGTTTCTAGTTTCGTTACTAAACGAAGCCATATCGCGTTCATAATTCCTTTGCACTTCTCTTATCGAATACTTCCTTCTGACATCGTTGCTTCCGAACCATTGCTATACAAATGAGATTTGTAACGCTACGTCAATACAATTTCCTCCTCCGACAACAGCGCGTTTAAAGAAAAGGGTTCGCCGCTAAAAGGGAGCACATTGCTTCCTTAATAAAAAAAAAAAAAAAAATACTTTCTAAACATTTTGAGCTTGAAATATCAATTATTAGAAAAGGTTATAAAGTAGATAATCTCGATAAATTTCTTGGTGGCTTGTTAAGATTTGTCTGTACTGTAAATTCACCAACAGATGGTTTCTGCTAGAACCATTAATTGGATACTAAGATTCGACTTAAAGTATCGTAAAGCTAGAGTCGCATAAATTCTAGTAGCGTCTAAGGTAAGGTCTGCTGGGTCAGCGTTAATGGCGAATCCACCAACAAAACCTAGACGAAACGGTAATTCCGTTTTATTACTTATTTTCACGATAGAAGTTTTATCGCTAGCCTCACCTTAGCAGAACTATTACTTATTTTTACTTTACCAGTTTTATTACCGTTAATTTAGTTTTCTTCTTATTGGTTCGTTCATGTTATTTCTAGATTCTTTAATTTGTACTTGTTACGAAACTGTCGTTTCTAGTCGAGCTTGCTGGGTAAAAACCATTTGCTTTCGTTTAATTTTTAAGTAAAATAAAGTGTTTAATTGTAGAGAATATTCCAACATATATCGTAGCATTTATCTAATCAAGTGGAACCAAAGGATCCTTTACGTTTGGAAAGGAAACAGCGCGCCTTGGTGTAGTTTATAAATGTAGTTAGAGGATTCTTGATTTCTTGGTGATTTCGATAAGAGACCCAAACAACTCTATTAGCCGCGAAAAGGAACGCCTGAAGCAGAAACCGAAGGTTTCGAATTTCCAGGGAGGAGACTCGCTCGGCACTAAAAGCTCGGTAGACAGCGGATAAAGAGTGGGAAATTTGTGCGGTAGAAGGACGAAGAAAAGATAATTACATCAAGACGTCGTCAGGCTCTTCTATTCACCCGACATACCTCTTTATCCTTCGCGCAGAACAGAAACGTTCTATTGTACATCGAGATCGTCTCATGTCAAAGTGTCACGTGTGTCAATGAAATGAAATGAAACGATTCTTTATGATACACTTCCAATAATTCTGTTAAATACAACGGGCTGAAGTAAAATGTCAGGACCGAAATGAAACGAAATTCGACAATTATTTGCAATCTGAGTCGCGAACAAATCAGTGTAAATTATCGTGCAACTGCCTTTTTACCTACGCCCGATTTTCGTCCAAACATGCAATCGCATTTCCTGATATCAGAACAACACGGAAATGCAAACTGCAAATTGCAAGTGCAAGAAGATCTCTTCGAAGTCATCTCGAAAACAACTTTCGGGATTCGGAGAACGAAAGTTTCTAACACGTGTGTTTCGAAGACGACCTTCGCGAATATACGTATATATGTAATTTTCGGCCCCTGTTAATCCTACGATAACGTACCACTACTGCATTGTTAAGAAAAGTGACGGTGGGGTGGGGTTCATGGCAGAAACGTGACTTGTTCGTTATTTTGAAGAATCAGTGTGCTCGTGCTTCGTCCTGTCCTACGTAGTTTAAATTCGGCACTCTTATAGATAGGAACGCTTTGAATTCTAATTAAGGCTTGGAGGGATCGGAGTTCGTTCCCGACTGTCAATATCGATTGACGTGTTGTAAATTCACGTTAACGCCACCGTTGGGATGGATGTTTCCTCCTTAAGATAATTCTCTATTCTTTCCATATCTTTTTGTTCCTCTTAAAGCGCCCAAAGCGTCCCTTGCAACAAAGGCTTTCCACGAAAGCAATTAATCATCCAATCATGCACTAGCTTTATCTTCTCGACTATTACTGCAAAGCATCCTGTAGGACAAGGTTCTTTAACTTTTTTCATTCCTCGACATTTTTCATACGATGAAATTAGAAAGTTCGACAAAGGAAGTTTGCTTGTGTCGGAATTGCATAAAACTTGCATACAATTTAATAATAAGAATATAGATCATTAGAAATAATATTATTCTTCTAACGTACTCCCTACAATTTGATTTGATGATTAAATCTGATGAAATTTAAATTCGAGAGGGATTTTAAATAACTCGTAAAGGTCAAAATCTGGAGGAATCGTCCTAGGGTTACGACGTTCAACGTTTGCAAATTATAAATCTAAGCCGGCGGTAATTGAAGTCGGATCAATGTTCCGACAACCATGAGGGCGTTTTAGAGTTAGAGATGCAATCTCTCACGAACGCTGAGATTGCTGAAGTTGAGGTCAGCAGCTTCCAGATTATAAAACAGACAGCATGACGCCGCATACGCTAGCTAATCTTTTTTCCGCGCGTATCCTAGTACTTTTTAAATCTTTGAGCTTTTTTTTTTTTTTAGTTATATAAATTTTAATCAGAAAAGTATGCTCACACCCAGAATCAGAAATTATGTAAAACTTGATTGATGTTTATCAAAGGAATAAACTAGAAATTTCTAGGGCCAGTAGAGACTCCAAAAAACTTGGAAAGAACTGACTATTACGATAAACTTTCTTCAGGTTCGATAAAATAATAATCACGACCCATTATAAACATTAAAGATTTGTGTAACTCATCGCTAGTAATAAAGTTCGTCTCCCCCATGAAATATTCATAAAATCAAATGACCACGACTGCGGTCATTTTGAATGGTAAAAACACGCAAACGAACGAGGTTGAATTAAACATTTTGCTCGAACAAAGCGCCCCCTCGTAAAATATTAATCAACCAGTGGTGAAATTTTAATGAATTCATAAAGCTTTAATAAATGGGGTTTATGGCACCGTTCATTATGAACCGAACGATAGTGTTTCCCCTCGATTGTTCTCGTGAAAAGGATATTTGTCACGAGTTTCAGGGCTGAATTTACAATTCTACGTCGATGGACATTTGTTGACCTTTTCAAGTGATACCGTTTCGGTATTAAAAAGGATATTTGTTTTATACATATTATTACAACCAATCGTATTATTCTAATAATATACAAAAATTGAACAACAAGGTTTCACCGTCAGCTCTTTCAAAGCGAATTTATCGTCGCGGGTAGTAAAAATGAGATTCGACCTTCCCCTCCCCCTCCCCCCCTGTTCAGACGAACAGGAAAATAGTATTTCTCGACAATACTAGAATTGGCGCCAGGCAGGAAACTGTTACCTCGAACAATTTTGATAGACGCGAATTCGTTTTGACGAAGCAATTCGCGACGAGATATAAAAACATTTCTTTTTCTACACCCGTATCACGCTGCAGATGAAAAGTCGCGAACTGAAGAGTTGAAAACCTGCCAGCACGAGATACGTATTTTTCTTCGCGAACTCAGCGACAAATACGAGCGTGATCGGTCGTTACGTTTATTGCAAAAATATGCGACAACTGTCAAAATATACTCTGGTGTATTTAACCTTATTGCGAGACGAATTCCAAACTTTGAACATTTTACAACGAAAATTTTATATCGTTCATTTTATTTACGGTACAACACAGCAGTGTAGACTGTATAGAGTAGTCTAGAAATTGTGTTTACTGTATCACGAATAACTTGAACAATACGAGCGATATTTCTTTTCAGCCAGAGAAAAACGGCGGGAAAGTTAAATTAACGGGCACCCTCAGGTATGAAAACGTATCTTTGCACGACGTTCGCAGAAATTCAACGTTGTCGCTCGCAGACAGTTTCGCAAGTTGTAAAGTCATAAAGTACATGAATATGAAAGACACGCGGTGAACGCTGGCACGTAACTGTCTCCAATTAAGTACTTCCATTGCACGAAACTGTAAACGAAAATTCGAATATTACGAGCATAAACAGAGACGCGCATCCGTTTGTTTTAAAGCGATGTATTCCTCTGTTTCATTCGCTAGTGCGATGCGGATAATTAATTTGCAAACCGTTAATTTCTATAGCGAAACATGGACTGTTGAAAGCGTTTCTGCATGTCTGACATTAATCACGAAAGATAAGAAATATATATATTCTATATAATTATAAATAAGGTACATATAGTAAAGATAGAAAACATATATAAATATATATTTTATTCCTAGTGTTTGTTGCAAAATTATCGTGATGCTATAACAACGATTATATCAAATAAAATTATGTATATTTGTCCTATTAACGGCTAAAGACTCACTTCCAAGTTATATTTGTTTTTAATTGATGGAAAAGTTTAGCGGTCTGAATTTGTTCTGTGTGAATTATAATTTCATTTTCAGCTGGGTTGTAATCTCGCCGAAATTTTGATTTGTTCGCGACTCGTTCTAGAAGTTAACCAAACGAACAACGGAGACACAGAGAAGCGATAAATTTTCATAACCAGCGGAAAAGGAACTTTCGAGCGATCTGTTAATACGTGCCATTCATTTCCATGGAAGGTTTAAAAGGAACAGGAATGACGGCGATTAAAATCGTAATATTTTCTATCTTCCTTTGTTTCGAGATATAAAAGGTTTAACGTTTCAATTGGCGACGATAAAGAACCAAAGCTTCTGAAGTAATTCTTCTTTTTTATTCCCTTATATTTATTTCACCGGTGCTGAAGCGTTTAGAAACATAAATTTCTTGTATGTTTTAAAATTTATCGTTTCATTGTTTAATTTCTCTAAATCTAATCAAACATATTCAAATTACTATTTGATATGATCTAAAACCATGGGATAATAAGGTTTCTTTATTATTTGCAATCCGTGTACTATCGCCTGTCCGTGTACTTCGACATTTTATACCGTGGCTACACACAGAGATAGTACGAATACGTTCGATCACGCTAAATGTCATTTTTCCACTACATTAGGAAACATTGGACGTGTTGCACACGTATGTTCGAATACATTCCAACACATCGTCGCAATCATTTTCTGCTACATTGGGAAACGATGGAATGTTGGAGATATGCAACACGATGCAGCGAGGAGTTAGGTCGACACAATCACGAGGAAATATTGCCCTAGTTCATACTAACGTACTTTTACAGTCGGAATCCACATGTTTGGGAAACATTACGTGAACTCCACTTTCACTTTTCGATGAAATACACGTAAACCATTTTCCTAATGAGCTTGTAAAGTGTTTTGTATTTTATCATGCATTGGAAAGTGAAACATTCTTTACCAGATTAACCAATAAATAAACGTAACATTTTGCATTCGATATCGATCGATTGATGTGATATTAATTTCCGAAGAAAATCAGTCTTAAAGTAGCCACGTTGCGACAATTTGCAGGAGCCTATACATTACACGCAGAAGGCAGTTCGACTGCAGTAATAAATAAAGGTCCGGCAAGTGAAAGAATCTACTTGGGAGACCACCCACCAGTTGAACTGTTGAAAGGAATTCTTCCACCGCTCGCTGCCTTGGCCTGGCAATTCAAATACTCGGACCAGAAATTGACAAAATTCTTATCTAGCTATACGTTAACCCCTTCAGCATTTAATTGTTTTTTTATGCGAGACAACGATTCCTCGGAAGAACTCGCGGCTTTTGGAGTTCAATAGATGTAATGAATTTTTGTTTCGTTGCTCGTTTCGTTCCTCGATTCGCCAAAACAATAATTGTAAACATTTTTCCCTTCTTTTGGTTATTAAGAGAAAATTTAGAATAAATGCAATCCAATTAAGAAAATATAATTTTAATGATATATTTTAACGATATATGAACGTGTATGTGTAAAGAATAAATAGAATAGATAGGCCACAACTTTCGGAAAAATCAAGCAATTTCAATCTTTAGTATATTGTAACCACAGTCTTCAGTTACCAAAAGGAAGTCAGAAAGTTCAGCCAAGAAGAAATTTGTGGCCATCCCTTTCAGTTCCATCTGTGCCACTCGAGAAATAGATGTATACTTTATGGAAAAGTTTCCACATAAAAAGTGGGGAAGCCAAGATATACCAAGTCTATATTAAACTTCATCCTCAGCTTACCTAGCTTGCAGTTTATTCCTAATATAAATAAGGGTTGCATTGCAAAAGGATCAATCAAGAAATCAATTACAGATTACTCTTTCCTAACAAACGATACATCTCAATCAGTAAATAAACTACGTAACTGTCTCCAAAACTTTGTTTTCACTGAATCGTTCGCGAAAGGAATTTCATTCATTCAATTAATCATCTATAAGGCGTTTAATCTCTTCTAGGTCTGCCAGGAGAATAACTTTCAAGCTGATTGTCTGCCCTTCTCGTCACTTGGAGAAGTGCTCGATGGAGAAAGTAGCTACAAAACGTCAACGAGCCTGCTCTATCGAGAGATCTATGCTACTGTCAGCAACAAGGAGTTGCTATCGCTGCACAGAGTAGAATCGATAGGGTGAAAACTTCTACCGACGAATTGTAGCTAATGGAAACTTGGAGTCTTGATGATTATGAACATATTCTTAAAGATCCACAGGCTAATTATTACAAATATTTGTAATAATCCCTCTGGTAGATTTTCGACTGTTCGTAATGCCATACTTACGTTACCCCTTTCGGTAATAGCTATATACTTTCGAGAGAGTATACTTTAAGGGAAGACTTTTCTGTATTTTCGTCACGCTAGTGGATTCTATGTAAACACACACTTTTCACCGAGATCTCTCAATTCCCTTGCATATTTTCAATCTCTGTCGTACGCAGAATTATGCAAGCAGCGAGGCAGCGAGGAAATGAAAAGTTTTAAACTTGATTCTCATTCGCAAGAAAAAGAGAAACGATTCAAAATGGTAAATAAGAAATTGGTTTCATTTATGGATGGATAAATGTTCCAAACCGAATCGTCGGAGCAACCAGACCGAGTGAAAATGATTTAAAGTAACGTTAAAACGTTGATTAAAATATTTTACTCGGAATTTACGGGAATATAAAAAACTATGCGAGTCTAATTCAATAATAATTAACAAGAAACTAGTAGAAGTAGTCACAGAGGTGTCATTTTTTTTACAGCTGTACCAGTCAACTTTTATCGCTAGCTAACTAGACGGTTGATTGATTAGAGCAAGCTGAATAGCGATGGAACCTCCGCGTTCTGTTAAGGTGTTGTTACCCACACCTGGTCGCTTGGTGTTTTTGCGCTGTGCTTGACTGGCACGCTTTGTTGTTAAAAAAGGGAATCTTAGAGCCACTCTCGGAGAACCCTCTGTACGTCCTAAATTCATTGTAAAATCAATCGATGGTTAAAGATAGTTCAGGATCTACTGCTTCAAAG
Source organism: Hylaeus anthracinus (assembly GCF_026225885.1). Classification (NCBI taxonomy): domain Eukaryota; kingdom Metazoa; phylum Arthropoda; class Insecta; order Hymenoptera; family Colletidae; genus Hylaeus; species Hylaeus anthracinus. Next base: position 19,496,808 of record NW_026533254.1, read on the forward strand.
CAAATTCCATCGTAATATTTTCAACGTTCATTGGAGACTCGATCAAAGGGTAAGAGTTTCTACGAAGAAACAGATCAATTTCTTACGTGCTGTGGCATAAAGGTCGAAGTTATGTTCTATCGTGTGGACTCATATGGAACCACGTCATGTAAACAATCCAGCATGGTATTTATTATTTTAGAGGAGTCTGTGGTTCATCGATTGGAATTCGACGCCGCCGTTACATAAGTAGCAAGTACACACGAATGCCAATAAAAATACCTCGGTAAAGATGGAATTTCCGAGATTTAACGTAAACCGGAAAATAATTCGACAGGTATATTATTATTTCGACACGCTTATTTATTTTAATCGATAAACTTATTGCAACCGAATTTGTTAGTCCCTAGAAATTTGTTTAATTTGACATCGAATTCATTTTTAATCGTTGTTCCACAGTATTTTATTTTATATCTATTTTTATATTTTTCAATATTGTAGTTATTTGCATCACTGATACTGAAACTGTAGATTAATATTTTATATTGGATTTTACGTTGCCTTCGTATTTAAATGTATTCAAAAATTGTTATATGGTAGATAAAAGTCGTCGATCAGAAATCCGTAACAAGCCACCAGAAACAATTAGGGTTTCAACACTTAGCATTTAGCAAACATTGAGGACACAGGAGCACTCAGACTGTCAACTGGAATTCCTAGTTTAGTTGTCGATCAGGAGAGCCAGCAATCAGTTCAGTTAGAGAGCTAGTTTTAGAAGCACTTAGGCTTCCAACTAGGATGTTATACGGTCGGGAAAACAAACCCTTATTGTCGGCTGTTTAATTCTTATTATTTATCAAAATTTTTTTTTTTTGTCATTTCGGACTGCGAGTGTTCCGACCAAAATTTATTTCTCAAATATCTTGCTTTAACTTTAAACATTTTCTCTTATCTTGACATTTCGTAATCGGTTAATTCTTCTATATAAGCTTAATATTCATTTAGAGGTGAAAAAGAAAGGTCATACAAATTATAGACGTTATACGAAGGAAAATTTTCGTCTAACCATTTTTTCTATTCTCAACGAAATAGAAGCTAAGAGCCGCCCTAATTGTGTGATTCAGCCTGCATAAAAGAGCTTAAAACCGATGAAGAACTTACGTTAATTAACCACTATTAGCAGACCCTAGCAGTAGCTCCGAGGACCGTTGGCACAAGTTTTCATAATTTTCAGTTTCTAGGGTCTGTTTTTTTAAATTCATACCAAATTGTATATAATTGTTGTTCTCCGATAAACATAATTTCGATTATTATAAAAAGAGTAATCAGTAAAATAAGATGTTTCAATGTTATTAATATATGTATTGTAATAACATATAACTTTGGGTATGAATATTTATGGGACTGGCTATGAACATCTTCTGTGTAATCTATTTTAAGAATAAATAAATTTTATATCGCGAAATTTCGCAGAGCACTGTGCTCCCTTGCCATTATTGTATCTAGTTGATCGCCAAACTTAGAAGATTCCTATGCTTCCGTGCCAAACTTTTTACCTTCCACGCAAAAATGCAGTGGTCGTTTCCTTGATGCGGGTGTTAATGCAGATACAATGTCGCATTTGTAATATAAATGTTAAATTTAAACATACATGTGTATTTAGTAATTGCTGATGAAACAGCTAAATTCCTAGTGAGAGATTTAATGACTACAGTTCTATTATAAATTTATTTATAAACCAAAATACGATACAACAGAGTGAGCATGAAGGATTTTCCAAAAAGACATATTCTTTGGTAACAGAATAGCGAGAGAAATAAAAAGAAACAAATTATTCTTACGTTACTTATAAATTAATATCAATAAATTATATTCCATGACCTTAGAGTTTCATGAAAAAAGAAAACCCTAAATCTCCATTAGGGACACCATTTATCACGACCACGTTAATATTAAACGAATGTCTGCAAAAAGCCGGAGGTAAATATATTAACTTTTTCACATCGCTCACCCTAATTCTCCGAGATGCCGTATACGAGTAATACGAATACTTGGATTTTGGAGGTTTCAGTATCTCGAGGTAGTTGTTTCGAAACAGTCACGTTCAAAAGCAGCATTGGAAACTTTTGTAAAAGTACAGTTACTGCTCTTACACACGTCATTCAGAAAAACCTGTTATTTTTGTATAAAATTCAATAAAACTGGCGTTTTAATAAGTGTTTGAATATAAAAATCGGCTTTTAGCTATAGTAACGTTAATTCTTGCCATATTGAAATATAACAGATGTTCAGTGATTTTTTGGCACGTTGAATATCGTATAGTATCGTTCCTTTTATATGAAAAACTGTTTTAGGATACTGAAACCACAACAATCCAAATGATTGTATAATTTTGGGACGCAGCGTACGTTCAGCGATGGCTGTCTTCGAAACCGTTAAGCGTGGCGGGTGAAATTAATGTTTCGGTCCGAAGAGGAAATAGGAAAGGTTTCTTGCGTTTCGTTTGGGATCTACCGGTTGGACTCATCAGTAAAGCTTACCTTAGCGGAACCTGCTTTTAGAGGCGAGGATATTCGCGAGCGGAAGGATTTTCCTATACAGGATGAGTCGCGTAATTAGGGCGGTTCCTAGCTACGTCTTCGTTCGAGATAGAAAAGAATGGCAGCGTGGGATTGTATGGCATAATAAGGCTTCGCGTGATCTCACTTTCCTCTTAGGTGGAACGGTGTAACGAAACCAGTACAATTGACCTTCTTCCTTTCGAACTGCACCACGTGTACATTTTAGGGTAAATCGATTCTTCTGTTCGTCTCGAGTGAAAATGTACCGAGGTAAGAAATTCAAAAATGGAATTCATCAAATGTTCAAACGCGTTAGAACGTAATTATTAGAAACGTAAAATATCTGCCGGTCGCGAACGGGTTAATTTCAATGATATATCAGTATGCATAACAGTTTGACCGTTAGTAATTCAGCGTCATGTCCATGTTGCCGAGGACCTCCCATAAATCCTTTCTCCCTTCGAGATCATCTCGAATTCGTATGCTACGATTACTATCTGCGAAACGGTTTGTAGAATTTTCTACGGTGCTGGAATGCGCAGAGGGTGAATTCATAGATCGCACGTGCTTTGGAGTCGTTCCCGAAAAGGGAACCTACTGCAAGTGGCGAATAACGTATTTATATAAAATGTGCAAGCAACTAACTATAAAAGGTGCGGATAACTTACTTTTTTACATGGCACATAAATGGCACAATAAATACTTTCATTTTAAACACGTTTTACCCACCTTTCGCTATTTAAAATGGGAAATAAGAAAACTTCGCGTTGTTTTAGACCGCAAACTGAGCTCAAAAAAAAAAAACGATAAGAAAAAAAATGTTGAAAGGGAAGTGGTTACCGTTCGTTTTAAAATAATGAACGAACCCAAAACCTCCAGCCTCCAGCAAACACCGCTAGATTGCAATTAAGGATTTGTTTGCACTCGTTGTTCCTACATATTCCATCGAAAAGCGCTCGCTCTGATCGAAGACTGCCCTCGTTAGTAAGTATAAGTATGCCGAGGTGTATGAAAGAGAAAGAAAAAGGGAAAAAATATTGCACGAGTTGTGAGACCAGGCTGGGTGGGAAGGTGGAGTTAAAATGAGGGAATACACGTTTTGGGAGGAACTGGAAAGCAGGAAGCGCAGGATATACTGGGTGGGCCAAGTAAACGTAGCAAACTATAACTGTATTATTGGTACATTTGGTAGAGAAATAGCGAAGGGAAAAGATGAATGGTTCAATGTGTACTATATATCTGTAGGACCATGTATTTTTCTCAAAGTGAATCCATGACCAAGTTATAGCTTGTTACACTTGCTTGGGCCACCCTGTATAGTAGAGAACAGCAGACCACCGTACATATGTTAAATAGGAACACCGAGGTGGAGAATGAGTGGTGGAAAAGACGATAAAGAAGATCCTGAGTGACAGATGAACAGTGGAGAAAAGTAGATGGAAGGTTTTTACGTGAAATGCATTTTTTTAGATTTAAGAATATGCGAACATGTAGCTCGCTAAATATCGATAAATTTTTGTCAAAGACATTTTTGAATGGCACTACCGAACATACCTAAAAAAATGGTGTCGGAACATTTTTGCTAGACTCTGTATAGTTTGAAGGTATTATCCGATATCGGCCTTAAGCAGGCGATTCCGATTGTTCGAGATTGCTTATTGTGCAATCGTCCAAAAGTATTGTATAGAGTTTTCTTCAATCTCCAGTTCTAAATCCCATAAGGAATTGATAGAATGAATTGGACCGTAAGGTCGTGAAGAGTAGTACATCGAACTTGAAAAATATTACAAAGAGTATCGGACAAATGCATTTCGAGTACTCAACAAAATTCGTTTCGAACGTTCGTACGATATAAGAACTCGTTAACCGATAAGAAAATAATTACATTAACAAGAAATAATGAAAATTACAATTACAGAGTTTTGTATCGTTGTAATCAATCAGACAGATTTATCTAAACTCCTCTCATTTATTTCTATTATTTATTCTCCCTGATTTAATATAAGATAAATGGTTATCACGTTTCTTTGAAACACTAAAGGTTAAGATGCAGGTAAGTTTCGCAAAATCGAGTAAGGAGTTTGATTTAATTTGGTTTGAGCGCAGGACTTCGCAATCTGATTCTAAGCTCAAGATCATGCACGTGTATTTGATCACTGAACCTACGTTTGCAACAGAACTCTGTACCACGAATTAATTTGAGTTTGATGGCGAGCTTGGAACTTGCCGGGCACAATACCTCCACGCGCTAAATTAACGTGATAGTGTTGCATAATGCAATGAAGAAGGGAATTGGCCAGGATACCAAACAACACGTGATTAGATAACACACGTGAGCAAGAAACATCCTAATGGCGGTAGAGTGTATTCCATACTAGCATTTCTTAAAAATTGAATTCTTTTTCTATCTTCTTACGATGCTGTACAACTTTCGCGAAGTATATATATAAAAAAAATCGTGTTCGCGACCTGCAGGAAGTATAATAAATTAGTCACTAAATTGAGAAAAAAATACATCCGCGTCGGAATACTAAAAAAACAGCTTATCCGTGAGAGATTCGATGTTTACGGAGGTAAGCTCATCGTTTATGGAACAATCTTCCATCCCCGAGGAGCTGTCGCTGTCTTTAAATTTCGAAATTGGACACGAATAAATCAGCACACACTTGTCTCGTATACTTTAGCGCGCAACAACATATTTTAAGGGGAACCGAATCGACCGCAACCACTCGGATAATGGTCCCTCGTTAGTCACACCCTCGAGTGGCAAAGTAGATTGTGAATTAAATCATCCTGCTTCTTCCAGGGGAATATGATCTGATTTTTTTGTATCACGGGACAATTTATCTTCCACTCTGGTTCTCTTTACCTAGCCCGTATAAATAAACTAGCGTTTCTTAGATTTTAATCTTACACAAACCAACTTCTTGTTACTACTTTGCATGATTTAGAACGACACTTAATTAACAAATATTTAAGTGAAATTGACAATTGAAACATAGGGCAATCGGAACATTGGAAAAAATATTTGGTTTTATGAAATTTGAAAAAAAGTTTTCCATCATAAATAATTATAATGGAACATTTAATTGGAAACGTCAAATCTATCATTTAATTTTTCAATAAAGGATACGAATAATGTATTGTTACGTACGAGTGTGTTCAAATATAGAAACAGAGGCAATTAGAATGCACGATACCTGCGCCGACTGCACCAGAGAATCAACGAAGTCACGAATTGCAATATTTTCTTGTATAATATATAACCGACTATACGTATGAAATCCTCGCGCGAGAGGATGCATTGCGTGACTGGATTACATTATGGCATTCTGTCGCGAATATGCGAGGAAGCCGTTTCATGCTAAATCACAAACCGCGAAATCCCATATTTTTCATTCTGCCTCAAACTTCCACCAATTCCTTGTATTAACTCTGGGAAACGGTTCGCGTCAATTTTTGGTAGTTCGATGGTTCGATCCCGACTTTCTCCATACGTTCTTAAAGCGTGACTAAATAAAAAGAAATTCTCGAGAAGAACTGAAAATTGCCGCTGTAGACTAGACTATCCCGTCAATGTGTTAAAAACCCTGATATAAGCATACGAATAGTTTCGTTGGCCACTGTATGTCGGCTGAGTGTACAAAACTTCACAACGACGAAAACTTTCCTCCAGACCCATAATCCCCAGACACATCGGTTGCCTAGAACTGTTAAACTTATCTCTATCTTGGTCTTTAGAAGCTCTTGGGATGCGACTGTTTTCCCACCGCAAACGGGTGGAGCGAAAATACTAGACTTTAACGAACCCCTATTTTCTCGCCTCGGTGTATTTTCTATTTCTGCTAAATTCAAGCTGATTGTAACCTGAAATCCTCGAACGATTTCAATCGAGCCCGAAATAGCGAAGGGTCCGCGATCGTATCGCAAAGTTCGCCCAGCCGCTGTGGCTAAAATGTGCATCCATTGTGTTCGAGCGTGTTTATTCTACCCTTATCAGTTTCCAAATATAACAAAATCCAGGACAATGCTTGCGAAAAGGTGGAACCAAATAAAAATGATCGATCAAGTCTGAGCAAGCATATTCGAAATTTCATTAAAAAGCTTCGACCTTGTTCTATTAGATCTTCTGTATAGGATCATCTATTAATAATATAGTCGATAGCTCGTGGTTTGTAACGAGGTATTAAAATAAAGTTATCAAAACTCCTTTCCAAGTTTCGACCTTGGTTTTGAATTTTTCTTGAGTAAAATTTCATCTATTAATAACGTTACCTTTGTGTTTTTATCTTTGGGGAAACTTTGATAATTGAATTGTTTATATTTTTTCGAGGAAAAATATGCTTTGAATGTGCTTGCTCAGACTACTTCCTTCTTACGTATTAGCCTTTATTCTGTATAAAATTGGATCGATCGAACTTTCGATTTGATTACTGGTTCGCGTGCAAGATTATTCGAACAAACCTCCATACATAAACATAACTGATTTAGAAACATAATTTGATTCAGTGTCTAGCAAAGCGTAATCTGGTAAACTTGAGTATGGCTACAAAGAAATTAGACTATATTGTAATTATATCGTAATTGTCGCATTATTTCGATGCAATATCGTGCGATACGATATTGTAGTATTTGTATATTTAGATATTTAAGATAAGATATTTTAAGATATTTTAGGTTCAAAGATACTGCAAGATAAGATATTCTAAAAGATTCTAGATTCTAATTTAGGTAATAATTTTCATTGAACAAACAGCACAGCAAAAGTTCATTTATATTTTGTTCGTTACTGGACACATTTATCCCGATGAGAATCTGTCCATCAAAACAGGAATGGAGGAAAACTTTCTCGCTGTAACATTTCACGAACACACAAAACAAACAGTTCTCTGCTAAGAGAATAGCGACGTTCCTTAGAAAATGGACAGAGTGCATTATTAAGAAAAACATGGTAAAAACATACCAAAAACGATACCAATGAACACATTATCGAGCAAATTATTAATAGAACAATTTAGAGAATGACTTTAATTCTGTGATAGAGTAATGTATCTATTATTCTACGTACTTCTTATCTTTTCTCATTTTACTTTAAATGCAGCCAATACTGCTTCAGGTATAAAGAAAATAACGACACGAAAATATCTAAAGTGGATTTCAAATAGAAAGGTCAGAACGTTTATGGATTCAGTTTCTCATTCATTTAAATTTGGTTTGTTTGGCTACCGGTTCGTTAAGTAGACGTAATAGTATAACAAACACCATTAAGTTCCAATTCATTCGTGCATTTACCAACTGATACGTTTCCGTTGCGCGCGACTGCAACGATACGCCAGTATAAAACAATGAATAAAGTGATGACGCTTCCGCAGCACTGCGGCAAGACCAGCCAAAGGGAGCTCTCCCATTTTTTTTTTTTGTCGAAACAAAACTTTGAAATTACAAGGTAGCCAACATACGTGATGAATGGGCCAACCTTTCGCGGGAAGATTAAAAGAAATTTTTTTTACGGATCTTTCTACTATCCGGATGCACGCGATGCGCTCTGGAAACGCCAAAGAAGCTACGAAGATCATTATGCACGGAAGAATAATCCAGAGAAAAAAAAAAATATACGTGTAGAATTGAATAACCTCTTCCTTTTTCGATGTCGGTTAAGAAATGGGCATACACGATGAAATGTCTAATGAAGTTTCTGCACGAAATTTAATTTGAAATGCTAATGACATCTTCGTTGAAAAGATAATAATTATAAAGTCCCTTTCTGAAAAACCTTTCATTTCAACTTTATTCGTAGTGTTCGAATGCCTACAAAATGTTCGAATATTAAGTCATTCTGCTAGTCCAGTCCTAGACTGCATCTTACTATCTGTTCTTGCTGGACGATCGAAGATTTACTGTACAAGGGTCATGTACGCCATAAATCGTAAATGCACCTTCGTGCTTGTTACGTTCGTTAGTCGGGGATCGAATATTGATTCACCTTCCAAAGATAAGGAAAGAGTATTGGTTAAACGCCATTGGCGACTCGAGACAATAATTGAGAGGTACACCGGCCTGGGAGAAATGAACACAATTCATCCTCGTTCATTCTGTGCGCGTTGTTCAACTAACAGAACAACCGTTGTCACCTGAACCAGGGTTTCTCAACCTTTCCATCACGCAAAGGAAAAATATCAAACTCCGACTCTATGAATGTAATAAAGGCCGTAACGAACTTAAATTAAAAGAATATTGAATATATTACATGGTTTCGATATCAAAAAATTTACAGTTATTTTTTAGAGTGGATGTAGAACACGATTAAAACGAAACTCAGTTATATTTGAAGTGAACGAAGCCAATGGAAAAACAATTTCATTGTGTTCCAAAGCTGCGGAAATATTTCATTGAATTTCAACGTACCTTCCAGGCACGTTTGTTTTCGCTGGTTATTTAACCTAACCGAAGTTAAATAAATACACTAGTTGGTTGAATTTCGATAAATTACACTACAATTGAATTGAAAATACTTGTAATATGATGTCGAAAGTAACCAAAGGTGGGCAAAATTCTTATCTACATAATATCAATTTTACGCGATGAATAAGACATCAACAACGGTTTACTCGTTACTCGATAAATAAAGATTAGAACCCGAATCACAGAATGAAATTTTAACACATTCGCGACCGTCAAATATTTTACGTTTCTAATACCGGGTACTGACGAATATAATAAAATTCTGAAGCTGTACATCGCGAATTTGTATGGTTAGAGCGAAGATAAAAATTACAAAATATGTTGTAAATATGTAGTGCATAAAATAAAAAGATTTTCATAATTTGTTCGTAAACAGGAATAAAAGTTGAAGTGACGTGAATTCAAGTCAGCGGTCGCGAATGCGTTAATATACAAGAATTGAACCGTTCAATTGAGGAAACGTCTCGAACCGACGAATAAATTGCTACACGCTGATTTTATTCGTTATCTATTATTCAAATCAAATTATGCCCGTCTCTGGATCTCGTTGAGAATCACTGACCCGAGGCATTATTCAGTTTCCAGCGACATGGACCGCAGAATACGAAAAACAATCTCGACTGAAAAATGCGCGGGTAAAGTGAATGCATCCGACAAACAGAATGAAGAAAGTATTAAGAAGAATAAAGCAAAATTGTTTGCAACTTATGGTGCTACCATTTATGTATATTCGGTGTTGAATAACGGTGTGTCTACTATATGTACATAACGCGAGAGATTTTTCGTGGAATAATTGAAACGAAAATACGAAACGAGGAGGTAACTCGTCATTCCCAATTAACCTTCCAGAGGTGAAAAACTAAAACGGTTAAAAGAATGGTTTCTTTACGAATTGTTTTCTCATAAATTATAGAAATTGTTCCTACACATTGCTTAACGAAATATGCTCAATTATAACCGACGAAGTAAAAAATATTTTTTATAGACAATTTTTTAGATTTCCACCAAAATCAACGCGAATTCTTAAAAAAAAGTCTTTCTTTCATTTTTATAAAGAAGGTTCAATCCAAAATGATCATTATTGTGAAAGCTACGAATTTTTGAAAATTAGCCAGCTTTTTGTATATTTGAATATATATAAAAATATCGTATATATGTAAATGTAATACTCGAATCCTCGGACCACCAATGTTTCTGTGATTTCCTGCTAATCCCTCCTATTGAAGTCTGAAATTTACTACTACCTACAATTGTTCAGAAATGGCAACACCTGCGTCTTTATCGCAGGCGTGTGCGAAATATCGGTTGCGCTTATAATCTAGCGAATAGGTGAACAACTGGTTCTGGCTGTATATCTTGTCGAACCTTAGTAAAAATTGCTTGCACAATTTCTCAAAGTTTGGTTGATATTACGGCTAAAGGAATAAATGATCGATACGGACTATTATTGTTGACAACAAACACAACAATTTGGATTCAATTAATCACAATCTCAACAATATTTCAGTTATGATGTTGTTAGTTCATGCATGTGCTAAAATAAATGATGTATTTATGAATACATTTAGGCATTTTATTCGATCCGGGATAAAATGCCCGACTGTCTAGATACGTTTTAATTTTGTCAACGGTTGAATTAAAATTGATGGATCGGATCAATCTTCGACTACCAGTTACGAGATAACAGCTACTGAAATTCAGGGAAAAATTCCTGCTGATCTCCGTTCCATTATTCATAGAATTCTCAACAAAGTCTCCTGTACAATCCAAGCTAATTCCTTTTCATTGAAGTTGAAATAACGAAATGTAATTGATTCCAAAGATTAATCCACAAAGTGTATCGTACGAAGATTAAAACGACTATTTCGGCCTCAATTTTTTAAGCCCCCTTCAGACTATTCATAACGATACTTTAAAAAATGGAAAAGAGCAATTACATCTAATTGTTGTATTTAAAGAAAAAAATTCCTCAACACATCGTTTTTTTTTTCTCTATTTAAATTCGTGAATCTGAAGCCCTGCGACATTTTCTTACGTCCTTGAATCAAAATGAAGCCGAAAGGGTGAAGATTTGATGATGTTGACACAGTTAAAGCGAACGTAATGCTACGCAACTTAAGAGAAGCTCAACAGCCTCTTACTGGAAAGCTTCCAGCAATGTTTTCAAAAGTGGCAGGAACGTTGGTGCAAGTGCATATGAAGATCAACTACCAGTAATTTCCTAGATGAATTTTTTGAAAACGGATTCTACTTCTACGTATCTTTTAACGCTAAATTAAAGAGCGAGACCGACGAAAAAGTTGTAATATTTTAACGACGTCTTTTAATACTGCACTTCAAGTTTTTATTGCTTCATCAAATTGCACCGTTTCGATTGTTTTAGCAGCTAAACGCGATACCGTTGAAACACAGTTCTTGTTTGCCAAGTGCACACTTCCGTGCTCAAACTTCCAAAGCACTTTGGAAGTTATCGAAGAAAAAGGTAATTCGATTCATTAATTCTAAACAAGTGAACAAATATTTGATAATAGATATTTAAGTTTCTGATACGTAATTGTTACGACGTTGCTTTCAAATTGACACACAATCATCGATACTGATATTTTACCGAAAATATTTCGTTTTCCAAAAGGTGTTTCACAATTTTACCGTTTTATTTGTATAGGAAATTAATTTAGAAAACTAATATAAGTATGATTGATTTGCTAAGATGTTTGTTATCATTTTCTCGAACAGTGTTCGTCGCGTGCAAAACTAAAATTTCTTTCAACGTTTTTATTCCGCTTTCGTTCCGCTATTTCTATTCACCAGGATCTTCTTATCCAGTGGCGATAAAATTTTGAAGTGTCGATGCCGCTTTATAACCGGCGCTGATGAACGGCTCGCGTTCGACGCGTAATCCACGGAAGTTTCGATCAAAAGAGGACAGCAAAAAGTGGAAAGTCGAAGAGATCGTAAACGCGATATAAATAGATTTCCAATGCAATTTGTGTGGCTCGTTCAAATGAACTTATTCATTCTCAACAGGCGTGTTTTCCATTGACGATCATTCTTTCGTTACTTCCTCTCATTTTAATTGAAACTATCTATCCCGTGCTATTCCATTCGTCTGTAATTCGTGAATCTTCTTAATTAACCATGTATTGTGATACAACCTTTTATTGTGATATTGGTGAAGATACACCTTGCGTTTCTTTTTTTGAATTGTTAAATGTCTTATATATTTCTTATATGTCTTATATATTTCTTATAACATTAGCGAATACTATACTGATGCACATCTTCTTCGGAAGATAATATAAAATTGACGCCTTCGAACGTGAGACTTGTATAAATAAAAGAAAGAAAGAAATGTTGCTAACCTCAATTACAGTTGAAGTTCGATGGTTGTTTTGTTTATGAAATTATTTTCTTTGAATCAAAACTATCCGACTCGCTTCGGGATCTCTTGCTTTCTTTCATTTTTCTCTCTGTCTCTGCACCAGAAAGATTTTTCCTTGACGTTAACGTTTCCCTTTCTGCGTCGCAACGTCTTAAAGTATGATTCCCGAATAAGTATCATAAAACCCTCCTTAAGTACAGCATTTCTAGGGATTACTACCTCGTGAGCTACCGCGAATATAAGATCCTAAAGCAAGGAAAACAAAAAATGTTTTCAGACGCCTGGAAACGTAAAATCCTCCTTTAACGCGTCACTCTTCTTTTCACGCTGCTTCGTATCACTCATCTCTTATCGAACATACTATCCATTGCAAAACTCCGCGTACAACTTTGTAATTTGTTAATTTTAGAAAATACGTTTTTGCGATATTTCCACGAAACAAAATCAACAATTTAATAAATGCTCGATCTGTTTGTAGGTCTTGACTCTTATTCTCTGTATATTTATTGTAACATTATCGTCCTCGTAAAATTTAAATTAAATACATCTAATCTTAAACGTTGATTCGATGTTAATTGAATCAAATTAGAAAATATTTGTAAACAAGTATAATGAAATCGTATATTAAAAATTGAGAATTATAACGGAACCTATTACGCTAAATTGACCGTACGCGATATTATTTAAAAAATCAGATAATATAATTGTTTTCTCGTTTAACGTCGTCAACAACTCTTATTAAATTTTTCTATTCGTTTCTTTGCTTTCCTATCTCTTGAAAAATAAATTTATATTATCTCATTTTAAGGATGATAATGAAATTGCATTATTGCATACCTCTGCCGGAGTCCTCGGCAAATTGGTCGTTGACACGGTTTAGCTGTTCTCTCGGTCGTCTTATCACTTGGTAGCACTAAACACCACACGAAAGAACCACTAACCCGATAGAAGGGGAGAACAGGTAGGCGAACCGTAGTCGCGGAAGTTCTCCACGTGACTGATGTACCATGTACCATGTACCTCAACAGCGACCAGCCAAGGAGACGGTTGACCCACCGCGCAAGCCCCACTTCCCTTCGTATGGGTTCGGTACGTTTCATACCTGAAACTAAACAAAAGACCCTCTCCGTTCTGTTTACATCCCTACCCATCCAAATTTCATTTGTTACATCAGAAATTACACATTCTTTCCGCAATATGGAATTGGAAAGCATTTCATTCTGATGATTAGTTCGTAATTAATTTTTTAATGATTGTTCGAATTATAAATTTTGTAATATTTTATCATGAGTCGGTAGTTTGTAATTTTTCAGAATAAATCGGGTCCGATTGGATTCATAAATTACAGATATAATTACAATGATATCAAGGTATTGCTAAATATTACTAGTAATAAATTCTATATCGTTTGAATAATAGAATATTTGAATGAATAAAAATGAACACTTAAGTAATATCATTTCTCGTATTTAATTAAAATCATGTTTATTAAACAACAAAATTCAAAATTCTAAAACACGTTTTATTTATCTTGTTAACCTCAAGCATAAAATCTTCATACGTATTACCAGATATCTCGTTCGAAAATAAACTTCGAGAGACTAAATTGCGATGAGTTTCTGCTACTTGTAAATGCATAAGTGAATTTCCAAGATGACGCGTTACCGAGGTAGCAATGCTTTTAACCAGAAGAATCGCCTTTACTAAGGGAAAACTTTCCCTTACTAAGTGTCATTAGCATGTTTATACATTTATGGCGAATGAAATTACGATCCAATCTACGAGAATCTGTACAATTCATTTTTAGTAAAAATGACTCGATTTTTAATTCGTTAAAATTTTAAAATAGAAAATTAGGCATGCATCGCGTGAAGAATCTGTAAGGGAACGCAAAACAATGATCAATTTCTGCAGTTACAATTTTAGAGATGTCAGTTTTAAAAGAAAGATATGTACTTGAAAATATTAAAAGCTTAGATAGATATTTACATTTTTCAATAGTTGAACAACGCTCGATAATCCTCTCCAACGATGCACTGGCTCTGATACCGGTAACGAGCAATTTTGAAGATATACTTGAAAGAAAAAATCTAATAACGCGAGCGAAGTTTGTAACCGGCGAACAAATGTGATTCTACGCGAAAAAATAATTAAAACATGCAATAAACACTGAATCTATTTGCGCGTATACCTAAAATATTAGCGAGAATTTAAACGATGCTACTGTGCCCGAAACAAGTAAACTTCTACGCAGAGAACAATGACTACCAACTGTTTACCAACCGCTTTGCGCGCGGTCACCAAATATATCTAGAAGAAAAAGTGGGATGGCAATGTAAACACAGTCCAACCGGCGCACTCCGTCCTAATTTTCCCCTAATTCATTATTATTATGCATAGTATTCTACTGCTATCTACCTATTCTTTTCGTATTTCGTTAGAATTTATTCTAGATATATCATACATTCAATTCCAAATTTGTGTATTAATTTGTGTATTATGAAAAGCAATTTTTGTTACTTTTGACTGCATTTATGTACGCAATTTTGTACGATTCTTTCATTCATGTATAATGACAAAATAAAATGTATTTTAAATATATGTCTCATTTAAATACTTGTACGTTAGATTACTATTGTTAAAACATTATAAATAACCTAACTACTTTATCCAGTAAATCCCATTTAACAACAGTTCCTATAATATAAAGCATTAAAAATTAATGGTAAAACAGTATCAGCAGATCAGCACGTGTGACAAGGTATTCTAAAACATAACCTATAAAATCGTTCATAATTTTGTTTTCAATCTATTTTTCTCTCTACTTCTAATTGTTTTGCTTGATCATAAGGATCTGGAATGAAGTTGACAAAAGTAGCTTAAACGATATATAACAAGGTAATTTACAAACTCACAAAATAACATCGAGTATAAAAGTGTAACCTACAACCAACTTATTGTAGCTTATGTATCTTTAATTTCTAGAATGCCAGCTCCGTGTGAGGATATCGTTGACGATATAGAGGATTTAATATCGTCGCAAGACATTACGCCTAAAGAACGATATAGTACAAGAAAAAATATTACTGTTCGTTCTAAACGTAAACAATTGACAGAAGAACTACCACAACCTCCAATTTTTAATAGCATCGTGCCAGGAACTCAAAAAATTTATCTAAAGACCTGGGGATGTACGCACAACAATTCTGATAGTGAATACATGGCTGGTCAACTTGCAGCCTATGGTTACAAGTTAACAGAAAAGAAGGACGATGCAGATTTGTGGGTGTTGAACTCCTGCACAGTAAAGAGTCCCGCTGAGGACCACTTTAAAAATGAAATTGAGGCAGGAAGGAAACAAGGGAAACATGTTGTAGTAGCTGGGTATAAAGTTTTGCTTACATTTTGTGATCTTTTTATATAACATTTTTCTTTTACACAAGATATACTCTTTTTATATAAAACATATTGATGTAAGATTCAATTTTAATTTCTAAATATAATTTTATATAGTAGTTTATGAAATAAAAGTTTACTTAAATTACATCGCAGATGTGTACCACAAGGGGCTCCAAAGTCATCTTTCCTGCAAGGAATGAGTATGATCGGTGTACAGCAAATCGACCGTGTTGTGGAAGTGGTGGAAGAAACGTTAAAGGGTAATACGGTACGATTTCTGCAACAAAAAAAGGAAGCTGGGAAAAAAATTGGTGGTGCTTCTCTGAGTCTGCCCAAAGTACGGAGGAATCCCTTAATTGAAATCATAGCTATAAACACAGGTTGCCTGAACCAATGCACATACTGCAAGACCAAACACGCGAGAGGCGAGCTTGGGAGCTACCTACCTGAACAGATCATAGAAAGAGCGACGCAA
Source organism: Hylaeus anthracinus (assembly GCF_026225885.1). Classification (NCBI taxonomy): domain Eukaryota; kingdom Metazoa; phylum Arthropoda; class Insecta; order Hymenoptera; family Colletidae; genus Hylaeus; species Hylaeus anthracinus. Next base: position 19,513,066 of record NW_026533254.1, read on the forward strand.
GCCTTTGAAGAAGGTGTCTGTGAATTATGGCTAACATCCGAAGACACGGGTACTTATGGCAGAGACATTGGTACCAGCTTACCAGAACTATTATGGAAACTCGTCGAAGTGGTGCCTGATGGCTGTATGATACGCGTAGGAATGACCAATCCACCCTACATTATGGAACACCTGGAAGAGATGAGCAAAATTCTGAGACATCCAAAAGTCTATAGTTTCCTCCACATCCCTGTACAGTCGGGTAGCGACCAAGTGTTGGCTGATATGAAACGAGAGTACACATGCGCTGATTTTGAACATGTTGTTAATTTTTTGCGAGAACGTGTTCCAGGACTGACTGTAGCCACGGACATAATTTGCGGCTTCCCTACAGAGACAGAGAACGATTTCGAGGAAACTATGAAGCTCTGCGAAAAATACAAATTCCCGAGTTTGTTTATCAATCAGTTCTTTCCTAGACCTGGCACACCCGCTGCCAGAATGCCGAAGGTACCCACGCAAGAGGTGAAGAAACGAACGAAAAGATTATCGGAGTTCTTTCAGTCCTATTCGCCGTACGATCAGAACAGAATTGGGCTTGTCCAAGACATACTGGTTACTGAAGTATCTCACGACAAGAAGCACTACGTTGGGCACAATAAATCTTACGAGCAGGTTTTGTTGCCCTTGAAAGATGAATATTTGGGGAAAATGATTAAGGTGGAGATCGTAGAAACGACGAAGTACTCTATGAAGGGCGAACCAATAAACGAAGGTACTCCATCGTCGTTGAAACCATGTTTACCTAAAGGGACCGTGTCCGGATTACCAATGGAAATGAAGCCATCCAAGTATAGGTTAGCAGCAATTCTAGCAATCTTTTTGGCTGTGATTCTCAGGCTATTATGGAAGTTTCTAATGGCGTAGAAATGAACAGGGCATTGTTGCTTACGTTGTAAATAAATCCAATGCTTTTATACTTAAAGAAATGTGTTTCAAATGACTTTGAATTCCTGCACTCCTTACTACCCTTCCTAAACAACACATTTGATTAAATGAATAAATTAGTCTGTAGTGAATTTGTTTTGAACAATTCCGTCTTTGGTAGCGCCATCTAACAGCTGAAGCTGGAAACTACTTCGCGCCAAACTTGGGCGGCTCGCCGAGAGATGGCGCCACATTTTTCGGTATATTTATTTATTTAAAATACTTAATATCGGTCAATTATTAGTGTACAAATAAACAATTAAATGTTGAATTATGATAATTACGATGTAAAATTATATGAATATGCAGAAAAAAGTAAAAAATGTAAATGTGTGTCAAAAATTAGTTCGGTCGCCGCCGCTAGATGGCGATACCGTTTGGAGGTCCATTAACTAACCTATTGCTCTCATATATGGAAATATATGATTTATATTGTTTCATCTGGGGTTTTTATTACATAATAACTAAAATTAAATCAAGACTAATAGATTATCGAGTAATTGGAGACTGTCTAAAGAAGGATCTGCTGAATATGCCTCACTAATAAATCCAAAACTATTTCTTATTGCATATAAATAATAGAGTCCTCTAAAAGATGAGTGTTTCAGTCTCATTTTATTGTTACTGTCTCAATATGTTGTCTACTGGAGCTTTTTTAATGTCTTACACTGCTATGTGTATATTGTAGGTTGTACCTGAAATTACTAAAACTGCGATAAATACTTAGTTACGTATATTTCAATTGACAAAGTACAGGAACCTGCCCCAACAGGGCTTACAAAATTTCGTTAAAATTGACGCAGATATACTAATAATTATTTTCCATTCGAACAATAATACCAAACATAATTTAACTTATTCAACGCATTCGAAACTTAATAAAACTAAAATAATACAGAAGATAGATAGATAGCTAGCTAGCTAGATAGATAGATAGATAGATAGATAGATAGATAGATAGATAGAGAGAGAGAGAGAGAGAGAGAGCGCACAAGGTTGAGAATACTGAGCATTCTCGAATTAGTAGACCTTTGAAAAATCGTAACTATAAAATAAGGAATAAAGGAGAACGCTTACCAGCTACTAAGATACTCATGTACGCTAAAAAAATACAAACCTCTTAATTTATTGCATTAATTACTCTTTTATTTGGTATCAACCTTCTCAATATTAAGGAATTACTTTCCACTAAAATAGCTTATTCTACAAAACGTATGTGGTTCCTGCCAGAGTATCTCCTGAGTATTCAAAACTGCGATTGAAAATATATAACAAGTTAAAAGTGACGAAATAAATTACTTACAAGCATTTAGAATGAAACATAAAAGTCAGAAAATTGAGTTTCATAAATAATGTATTTGTCTTGAAGCTCTACCCTTGTCAATTTTGCATAAAATACAAATTTGTATAACGATATTATTAATAATTTGTTTACTTTATAATTTTACTTGGATTGAATCACTTGCAAATGAATTACACCTATGGATTCCATTCTCTATTATTTAATTTATGAATTTAATGCGTGGTTAACATTTTCTTTCGCTTTATCGTTGTTATAAATTTTCAATATATTATTACAATAATATATATATAAAAAAAAAAAACACACTAAAACGTTAATCTTGTAACGAATATGATTTAGTATTTTTCCTTCGTCTATCTCTTTATGCTACTCCTCCGAACCAACATATTTAGACGAAATATTAATATCTTTCTGTCTTTTTCTAAACAAAAAAAAAAAAAAACGTATTACAAAAGCTGGCACTGTAAGTAATTTGGATCCTGGTAACGACTGAACCACTCGACAGGACTGACCCTAACAAATACACTCGTTCCTGAACAGACGGAAAATACTTGTCATCTTGCACGCGTGTATTAAAATATAAGTTGGTAATTAAGAAAGCGAATGCTTCGTTACTCTCAGCAGAACGATCGAAACGGGGCTTTACCATTCATAACTTCGTGCCACGATGGATCAGAAAACGTCTAAAGTTATCGCATTTCTCTTCCGCGCAACTATGTTTCGTTTGAATTCCACAGAATGTCGTATCTTTACATTTGCATTTCCACGTAATCTCAGCATCGAATTTCCTGAGTATTTCAATAGTTTCTTCAAGACTTTTCTGCATTTTTGTACCATTCTACACGAAGTTATTACTCACCTCATGTCGATCCTCTCAAAAAGTCAGATATCTAAAATATACGTACTATTTTATATAAGGCACGTTATTCTTCTGGTATTAACGATACACGATGGCCAACCGCTTAACTGCTAACCTTAATTTAATCTTACACTATCGCGCGATACTAAAATAAAAAAACTATTACCCAGCAGAACTGCGTCATCGAGTAGCAAACAAACGATTTATTCGGAATTATTAAAACGTTCACGCTCACAGGAATATTTGACCTCGACGAGTAAAAACAATTCACGCAACTCTGCTGGACATCCCCTGCGGGTTAAATTTTGAAAATATGTAATACTATAGTAACAGTTAAAATCGAATTTCCATCGGTTTACCTAAAAAAAGATACCTAACGAACATGTACAACGTGATCGATCTTTTGATTAAGTCTTTGAGCGTAATGATCGTCTAACGATTATTTAAAACACTACGTACACTGGAATGATATTGTCCCATATCACAGAAATGTCGTGGTATGCTCTAGTTGGGCCCACGCTGTTCTGAGATAATTTTTTCGAGTGCTTCTTAGAAAAAGATGTGATACGAATTTTTATTGTCATGCTGGTTATTACTAAATAAATTATAATAAAAGTGTGAATAAATAATTTTTCTGTCTTTGCGTTAAAACGTGGACAACGCACGTTGTTTATAATTTATCCTGTGAACCATTGGGAATATTTATATTTTAATGTAAATATTCGTATTAAAATACAGGTATAGGTATGTTCTACCCGATTACCTGATCTCAAATTTCTCCATACACCGAATAATGAAATTGACATTTTTAAAGTGTATTTAAAATCTATTTTTTCGCTGCGAAAAGATAGCGTATCTCTTTTAAAAATATTTCCTGATGCATTGGCAAACGGTAGTTTCCTAAAACAAATCGCTACATAGAATTATTGTTGTGACAAAAATAGTTTCCGGTCCGTTAATAGAAATGTTTCATGTTCACAATATAAATTTCAAACAAAGCGTTGTAATAAATACAAGACATTTACGTAGACGAGACATAGTAAAACAGTGACGGAAAAGTGTGGGAAGTAACAAAACCTGGAACTTTTCACGACATTTCATAGAAAATATTTGGATTTTCGCTTAGAGAGACGCATCAATAAGCTTTAAACTTCTTTCGTTACAAAATGGACATTTCGTGATCAATATCTAAGCCTTTTTCTTGTATTGCAAGCAAACACGGTGTTATCACGAGAATTATTAGAGTCTCGGAAAAAGAATATTGATCACAAAATTCCAACCACATATAAAATATATTACTATGCGCTGGTTATTTACATGCAGTCTTTTGCGATCCAGCATACACCGGTACAAAAATAACGTTCGAACGAGAGATTAAAAAAAAAAAAAAAAAAAAAAAAAAAACTAAATGAAACTCCCATTTCGCCGAAACTGTAAAAGTAACGCGTACAGAGTCGACGTGTGGCACACTAATTGCTAAAAACAATGTAAAAAATAAAATATGCCTCCCGAGGGAGAACGACCAAAGAAAAGAAAAAGAAGCATCGCTGTCTTTTGAGTTGCAACGATACGAATCTCTTCCTCTTCTCATCCCTAGAACATTAAAACAAAATATGTTATGGCAATTCTTATGGCGTAAATTACACAATGGCACAAAAGTGTATTCTTCTCTTTTCTTTTTCTTCGTTTTTGTACCGGTTAAGAATCCCGAGAACTCGCGAATGAGCGCAATATCGGCGAAAATATTTTTCCGGAAAGAAACGTTCAACATTTTCCACGATTATTATCGAAGTTGATTGAATATTTTTTGGTAACGCTTCGATATGTTTCTCGGATACTTTGGAACGTGAAATACGTTCGATTAATACTGAAGTTAATACTTTGTACGTTTGTTTAACGGTGGTCGATGTTTGACGATCCTTAACCGCAATTGGGAAAATTTACTGTACAGATGAAACTAGTTTATTTTATGGTCACATACATCGTGACTTCGATGAAGTATTATTATTCTTTAAACGAGAGACAATTGTATTACACTATTATTCCATAGCGTTTTTTGAACTCGTCAATGATTAATTAACGTTACAACCACATAGTATTTATATTCTTCGGGAATGATTTAACAATATTAACAATTTTAATTGTTGAAGCGAATCATAAATACTATTTTTAGTTTACATTGACGTTGCTTGGATTAGATGGATAGTTGTTTTCTGACAGTCAGATCGGAACTGTAGTTAAGGATCAATCGACTTTTTTCTGGTAATATCGGACTGGATCGTCCAAGTACGAAGTGAAAAAGTTTCCAAGAATCAGTTGCGAGTTCGCAGTGAGTGTAAGAAGTTGTTGAGAGATTTTTCTTTCCATGAGAAAATTTTCGTCATTACCGCTCGTTCCGTCTCCCGATACTTCTACCCTCTAACTTTCTGGCACCGTGCGGCGTTTTGCCATCGCACACTCGCTTCTTTCTATCCTTATTATTCCGTACGGCTATACATACTTCGATAATACTTTTAGAGCGACCCTCTTACGAGTCACGGCAATCCTCTTTTTTGATCTCGTATTTTATGAGACTAGGAGCAATACGTACACACACGCCAAGCGAAACATTTTCTTTGTTCCGTTCCAAGAGAGAATATAACGTCATCTCGAGAGGACGCAAAGAGAGAAAAAGAGAATGACGTCTGTCTCTGCGATTCTACGAACAATGAGGTAAGACGGGGATGATTAAATTGCATTCATCAGGCTGTTGCAAAGACGGTGAAAAATTTTCATCGAACCGAACGATTCGATTCGATTCGTTATTTGTTTTATCTGAATCGTAAAATGAAACTGTATCATCCGACGTTGAACGAATTAACCGATTCAATTAGCAGTTAAATCGTTACACCGTGTTTCCATTACTCGAATAAAAGTTTTGCTCGTAACAGGGATGCTGTTTCTTTGTTTGCGTTGCCATCAAATGACTACTCTGGTAATTTTGTAACAAGCGTAAACGTTTAAAAGGTTAAAACAGTTATTAATCAACATGTGAAAATTTTGCGATAAGCAAATACGTTTAAAATGGTAAAATGGAATAAATTTGAAAGTACACCGAGTTATAGGAGGTTAACAACATATTAGTCAGCATTTAGAATTCAAAGTTAATTGTCGACTGATCCCATCGGTCGCTGTTTTTATCGCGATTCGGGACTGGATTATCGGTCAGGATTAAAAATCAACGAGTGAAAATCAACGAGTGAAAATCAACGAGTGAAAATCAATTCGCGGAATCAATTCGCGGAATGAAACGGCCGTCGCGGGAGAAAACCTAACCGGCATACTCGTCGAGAAAAAGTAAAAGCTCGATGAATCGTTTCGCCGTGAAGAGAGCATTTTGTTGGACAGTTATCGTTGCACGAGACGATCTTTACGCGATAAAGGAGGTCAGCCGGTAAGAAGGGTTGCGACGTCTTGGTTTATATACATGGTGTTCCGTAATAGGTGGTATAATCGGAGAAGAGATGATTCTATGTTTATTTCTATAATGAATTCTAGAAGGTTGAGATTTATAGATCAAACACTCAGTTGCTCCAAATATCTTCGAAATCAATAATCTCGAAAACGTAGCGTGAAAGAATATTGGTAACATAAAATCTTGAATTATATATTGCACCTATAGAAATTACGGAACATTAATCATAATCAAGTTTTCGTTGAAATCAATATAACGAAACTGTATCAATTTCAATGGCGCGATCCACCCGATATAGTAACCGTCTCTCCTGTGCTGGCTTCATTAGTCCGCGATGCACGATGGCTTCGAGCAAGTAAAAAGTGGTCGACGCGAAGTGTCGGGCCCATATATACCCCTTAAAGGTTTTACGAGTCGACCTTTATGGTTTCTCATATTCTCTCTTTCTCCCTTTGTTTCTTGGCCGTGCTTTTAATCGACGATCTTCGGCCATCTCCCTTTGTCTTAACACTTTATCTACCGGGAACCTGTTTATAGGTTTTTTAATCCGTTTTAATAACATCCTATATTGTTGGTTGTCTACTTATGGCGCACATTATTTAAAAACGGTGCTTCTGGTGTAGCTATGAACTATACGCGGAAATTAATGTCTGTAGACGGTAAATAAACCTTTCCGAATGGATCTTTAATAGTTAAAGTGTTAAAACGTGTAGACCCAGGGAGAACACGTCAAAACCCGGTTACGTTACGACTAGCTATTATGAAATTTAAAAGGAGTGCGTAAAAGCGCTACCGCTGGGTTCGCGCGTCCCATTTTGCGACGAATTTACGACTCTTAAGAGAACCGTTCGATTTGCAACGTAGAATTTTGTTTATCGCAGATATCGAAAACAGGTATTTGTTGCAAAAATGGCTGTTACCAAAAATATAGATAAGGAATTTTGTCACAAAACGTGCGAATATTTCTTTTTTTTTCATACTGTGCGATATTTTACTTGATACTAGCGAACTAGTACGAACCGATAACCGGAGGCTTCGACGTGATTTTCGCGTGAAACTCTTCTATTTGCATGCTTGAGCGAACGTGTACGTATCGCGAGCAGTTCAGAATCGAAACGAATTTCAAAATAAACACGAAGACTCGAGCAATGACGTAACTGAGCTGTATCAAACGTAATATCAGTTAGTTTCTATAATAAATAGCGTATATGAAGAGAGCAAAAAAACGTCAACATTTGACTCGACACAATTTTGTAGGATTATTGGCAATAGCACCGTAATATTTAATCATGGTGAAATGACGACCTAATAAATTTGCCGGTACATTTAAATTAGCCTTTAGTAAATTACCCTCTAGTACTGTCACACTTTAGTTGTTTGGATTATTCATTCCAATTCTGAACCACTATGAACCCTCATCTACTGAAATAAAACCGCGTTTGACGACGTATAAATTAATAAAAAGGTTATAATGCCGAGGAGAACCTTTCTTCTTTGATAGAATTTGTTCATAGATAGATGCTTCTAAACGCGAATGCTTATTTATAATCTCCTGAGGTTTCGTTTGCTCTGTCTGGAGCCAATGACTGCGCGTTTGTTGTTCCTCTTGGTCGGCGTGGCTAACAGGGGCGTCCTACAAGGGCCGGTGTGCGGCCTCGACGAACACGAGGTGCAAAATTCCATCAAGCAACCTTGTCTTGAACATGTTCCCACGTTCTTCTCGTGATCCACGTGACATGGGAATGAGCAGTTCGGACAGGACAACAAATACTCCCAAGGTGCGAGTGTACGACTAGCCTGAAACAAAAATCGAGAAATCGATTTCAAGTTACAGTTATACTATTTTCTTATTATACCACTCTTATGCTATTTACTTCGATCGCAACAGAGTCTTGAAATATTTCGGACTTGGATATCCGAAGCATTGCGTTGATACATATTACAACGAACTGATTATACAAATTTATTAATCAATTATACTTTATTCTACGCTTTATTTTCTGTAGATAGGTTAGATAAAATGTTGCTCACGCGGTAAGAGAATAAGTAAAATGTCAGTTGGTAGGGTAGAGTTACTTTGTATCGACTGTTGGTGAGCGTGAGATTGGCGTTGCAATCGTATTTTCATACTAAATTTGTTAGGAGAATGCGACTACAGGAATTCTCTATCTCAACAACACTCTACATGAAAAACAATTATATACAAAGAGTATATGATACGGTGCAAATAAATTTCATTGTGATATAAATAAAGCGAAAGTAAATAAATAATTTCACTTGTTTACCGCTAAAAAATGCTAGGCATATTGATCTAAAAGTTTAAAGAAATTAAAAAACAAACCAAGCTTCACTGAAGGTTGTATACGACATCTAGAAGTACAAAGAGCATTCTAATCAAGAAGTTTTCAAAAATCCAAGAACGAAACAAACTCAATTGAAGATTTGACGCATCGTTGGGCATGCTTGATGTTGTTGAAAGTAGTCACCAAGTAACGGACGCTGCGTTTAATTACGAAAACTAAAGAGACTTTAGTTCCAAGCAAGTGTGAAAGAGTGCCCATTAACGCGTCTCCATAGTTCTCTCTTATCGCGGGTTCATGCGTATCTACCTCTAGATAATGTAGGTAGTTGTGTTTCTATTTGCTCAAGCACCGAAGATGTGGAGTAATCAGCGAGCAACCCAAACCTGTCAGTTTTCGGTCTGTTTTCTGCGGGTCAATAATTAATCGGATTAGTTACGTCAGATTGCACCTGCACGCGTCTGGATGACTTATTGCAGCCACGCAAGGTGAAAGGAGCGCTGAGCTATGCACCAACACGACGGATTGCAAGAGCATGCACCTGCGTGCATACATCTTTAGAAATGTCACACAAGACACCGCTGTAACACTGTAACCATCGTCTGTAATACTGTAATTATTATTTCGTGACTTAAGAATATTTCGTCTGTCTCCTGAGAAAAAGATACTCTCTTGATTAATTCAAGAAATCAGTTGCGAGTTTGAACGATTGTATCAACTTGGTGTTTCTCTTGTGTAGATTATTAATAATTTGCACGCACCTGACGAACCTTAGAGATGGAGAACGCTTATGTCCGTTGGGAATGGTTAAATATATTGCTTCTCTGACAAAAATACATCGTTGATACATCGATGTGTTTTCCACGCATATATCACGCTATCCATCAGCATTCCGTTTGACGATGTTGCTTTACTGAATATCTTGATAAATGGCCGACGGACAGTTGCCTGATGAATAATAGCGCAAATTGGAAAATTCCAGATGAATTGAACGTTCCAAGAAAAATCGAAGTAAAGGTTGGTACAATTTTTCTGTCTTTTACAGTACATATCGTTGCACCTCCTACTTTTCACATTTTTATTACTTCGATAATTTATAACACTAAAGAATCGTGTCCGACAGTAAAAGTATCTAAAGTACACGGTGGACAGTTTATGGGTGAATAACCTATAGAAGATAAACGTACGCACTTATCATACGTATTCAGAATTCGACATAGCGTCACGAACAACGAACAACGTTGTCGACGCGAGTTATCGAGCATCTGTCGTGCATTGGTAATTAGCGTGGCAGAAAATGCGTGAGAAAATGTCAACGCTCAAATCTGCGAGACGACTGCGGAGATTATCGAAAGGACGTCTCGCTTCCACGGCCGATACGCCAAAAAATCGCGCGTGCTTTCGAACGAACCTAATTTATTACTGTGTCGCATGGATACACCGTCCCTAGCAACCGAATGGATTCCAGTTAACGAATACGAAAGAAACGTCGAATCGTTGGCGCCAGAATTTCTGGCGGGAAAGGTGGGCCTGTACGGGTTAAGGCACAGATGGCCATTGGGCTCACGTCAGATTTTATCTGACTCTTATTTCGTTAGAAAAACAGGCGGCAGTTTTAATGCGACTACAAAGACGAATTTCGAGTACGTCTGCAACAACGATCGAAACTCTCATTTATCATTCTCATTTACAATAATATAAATAAACCTTTGAAAGAAATAGAAATATATCTTGTGCTACGGACAGATATTTCTCTCGTATTTTCCACTTATAGAACGAATCAATTGAAAACAAAAATATCTTGGCTCTTGAGAAAATTATTTGTCCTGATTCCGTCAAGTATTCACAGTAACACAGCATACAGAAAATACGAGACAATTATGAGGAAATAGTAGTTTAGGTGTCAAATGAGTTAACGAATCGAACAAAGTTGAAAACCAAACCGTATTTCGTAACCTAACGGTCGTTTCAAACGAATGCCGCTCGTGGCAACCGAGTTAAAAGATGGATGAAATTATGGCTGGGTTCTAACAAATGCCCTTTTCTCACAATCTAGCTGCCGGCTGAGGCAACATTGTGCCGCACACATCTACAGAAAAAGCCGATGTCGTAACGGACCCTAAATATCTCGGGGTACGGTCTTCCCTCACTTCCTGCAACCAAGATGGAAATTCTTTTCGGTTGCTACCACAAAGAAAAGCATTATTCGAAATTCGAAACGTCCTAAATAACGGAAACTTGATCCGGTAGGAAAATAAAAATCATTTCAATGTTAGCAAGCACTATTTTTCATAACACGAATATTCACTAATTGCAAGTCCGAAATAATTCATTTAACAAGGTAAATATGTAACACATGAACAAAATTAAACATAAATCCGAGGGAGCGGGCCGCAATTCAAAAGTCGTTAGAAAATCTTAACTTCAAATAACATCGATATTAATTATACAATGTATCTTCGGAATGACATTTTGTATCTAGATAAGTTTTTTCTCTAGTCACTCGTAATATACAGGGTGTCCGAAAAGTCGGGGAGGAGCCGGAAATGGGGGGTAGCTGAGACGATTCTGAACAACAATTTCCTTTGCAAAAATGTCGGCAGCCGCTCCAAGGGTCTACGCGCGCTCTGATTGGTCGGGGTTTTCGCTTAATATCTCCTTAACGAAGCCCCGTCCGACATTTTTGCAAAGGAAATTGTTGTTCAGAATCGTCTCAGCTACCCCCCATTTCCGGCTCCTCCCCGACTTTTCGGACACCCTGTAGTATCTAGAAATATCAGGTCAAACTTTCTGGCCATCGATCAATGAAGATTGCGTTCAAAAACTCTCGGTCTACCGTGGAAGGGGTATTCTGTACTTCAGCAGTTTGTGAAAAAGGTCACATGGAAAGGGACCGACACAAAGTTACAGAGCGCCGCCCCTAACTTCGTGGAACGAAGATAAACACTCCGCGGCGTCGGCTTCGGCGTCGGTCCGGCACAATGTTGAACCAGCGATCAACAGTGTCATTGTATTCGTTCGTGTTAGTTTTTCGTCGTAACGTAACGCATGCTTATTTTTTACGTGCTGCATGCGCTCAGTTCTGAGATACGAAAACCAACAAAGTGGTGAAGAGCTGATAAAGGTTCGCTATGAGTAAACGGCAGACTGTAAAAAGTAGATAGAATGCGTGATAGAGACACCAAATGTTCACGTTTTCCTTCAAATTTCGAATTTCCCTAGTACTTTTTCTCACAAAAATTACTTCCATTATTTGCCCACACCTCTAAATCTTATCTGGAAGATTTAGTGCAGTACTTTCCGAAGTATGGGTCGCGAGCCTTAGGGGACGCGTTGCTACTAAAACCAGGATGCAATCCGGAAAATAATTTTCAGAGATTAATTTCGAAACTTGAAGTAACGGAGGTAATTAGAAAATCCAGTGCAATAAATTCCGCAACGTTTTCTGAACGGTTTCCGACTTCGATAATACAAGCGCGATAACTTCAGGAAACTGTTCAGCAGATCTTTTCAAACAGGAAGGTGTACGTCTTGATATCTTTGCTTCGCTGTGTTACATTCATTTTAATCCATTAATTAATTAGTCTCTACAAACAAACATATGAAATGTTTTCGACGCATAAAATATCTCGTTTCCTTCAAATGTTTGGAAAGAATATTTTGTTCTATAATTAAATTTATACGTATTCATATGTCCTATTTATTGCAACTTAAACGTGAACTTTATATTTATGTATTCCTACAGATTCGTTACTGAAAACATTTTCGATCCCTTCAACTCTCGTCGCCTCGCTATTGACTTCTACAAAGATTGCAAAATCAATTATTAATAGAGACGTCAAGATAAAATCTCTAGACTATGGTGTTAATAGAAAAGGACGCGTGAGAAATGTACGAAAGAGAATTAATAAGCACAGTGTGCAAAGAAATAGCAGGTTTTGATAAACGGGGCCAATTCTTATGCTAATATTTCGGGTAAAAGATTGATCTAGAGATGTTAAATAAATTAACAAAACGCAAGTGACGGTATAATTGTATTTCCGACCGTTTGCTGATCGAAAAACAGATGCCAGTTTCATTCGTGACAGCAGCAAAAATAATTTTCGAAACGCAAATTTCATTTTAACATACGATTGTAATTATTATTGCTACAGTCGAGTCGAATAAAATCCAGTATTCTTTTCGTTCGGAGTTTAATTATACGTGTTCCTGTATTTTCTTTCTTCTTTTATTTTAGAACATTTTATTTTGTTACTTATAATTACTTTACATAGCAAATCGCCAATTTAATATAACACTCTACCATAAATCTGGAAATCCAACTTTGGCATGACCAGAGGCTTCAAAAAATTCGGACAATTTGTCTCGGTCTTTTCGCTTATCGCATCGAATTAACTCGTAGAGGTAATCCAATATCTCCATTAAACGCGCTAGGTCCGTCTCAAATTTCGGGCTTTGATTCTGTCAAATTAGATCTCGGTTCGATTAATCCCTCTAACCTGCACGAAACGTTTTCTTGTTTACGGATATTCGAAATTCTGCCTTCCTTTTGCCTTTCTCTGTCTCGCATCGTGACAAATCGTACAGCTGCGATGGTCCACGATTTTTATCTCCCGCTTTGTGCTACTGGCTCGAGTTTCGTGCCGATGTCCGAGAAAGTTTTCGTCAAACTTGTACATCTTTGATTATTCAGTCTGCTATATAAAAAAAAACAACAAAGTCGGTATGCCGTCCATATCATTGAATTTTTTTTCTTAGAACACGTCAGATTTTAATCTTGGCGTCGAACTTGGGAACGTAACTGAGTACATTATTTCAATTAAAAATGATTGAAAAGTAATTTTAATCCACTGAACGGAACTTTTCTTCCTAGTATTCTTTTTCTTCTTTTTGGTAATCGACTTCTTACTCGAAAACTTGCATTGCAATTTGTTGTTATAAATCCCTTACCTTCTCGATCTGAGATTGAGAGAGAGCCAAAAACAAAAAACAAAGATGACGCTAACGACAAGCGTAGCTCGAAATATCTGGTTTCACGTTGTAATCTCTACTTTAATTTTTATTTGGATTAAAATCGATTGGGTTTTAGCAAGCAACGGACGAAAGCAAAAACTGAAGATGTTCTACTTACTTGGATTCGAGAATTTTGCGATTGTATCTACTGAAGGGATCACGGAAAAATAAAAAAAAAATCTTTTCATAATGAAAATGTTCTTCCTACGCGTCCAAAAGTGAACAATATTTATGTCGAAATTGACTCGTAATTAGCATTGGTGTACCAAGAGAGGATGGGACGTGTAAAATTAAAATGCCCTTCTTAATCAACACAAAGGATTACACGGGCATTAAATCTGCAACAAATAACGATCCTTTTGAACATGAACCACGCCTGCCAGATGTTCCTCTTACCGGCAACAGAATACTTTTCTTTTTTTTTCCTTTTTTTTTACGAAAAAAAAATAGCAAGACCTGAGCTTCGACTATATGCTTTAGTTATGGATCTCAACCATTAGTCAAGGGAAAACAGATTTCTACTAACCACCATGAATACACGAAGACATAATTGAAGAAACTAAATGAAGTTGCCATAATGACCTTCTACAGTTGAGACCCTATTTAGTGAAAATTGATCATGGAAATTTGTACTATGAAAAATATTACTATACATCCGTGAAGCTAGTGGACAAATATTTTTTGTACACGCTGTACAAGTACATTCACCGGTCGTTCGCCGACAGAAAACGACACTTCGTTATGTCTCGTTACCCATGAAAATGATCGGCAATAGGCACACGATGCAGGTATCCTTGACCTTGTACTTGGTAACACACTACTTTTATCTGCTGTAATCAGTTAATCGATTCACCCAGATACCGAGTACTTCAAGGCCATCTAGAGGAAGCTCAATGTCAACGTGTAACGACCGTTTAACAAGCCTTGCAAACTATCGATATTATCGTCACCATCGGTTACGAAATCTGTTGATATGTAATTTCAAAGTGTCTTGAGAATAATTCTGTTTTTTTATAAAAAAACAAAGTAATAGTCCCTTTGATAACATTTAAAAAATTTTCAATTATAAAGGAACTAGAACGCTAGAATAGTAATAGGTTACGATTGGAATTTCTTCGAACGCCGGAGACGTTTCTCATCAATTTCTTGGTGTAAATAAAGCTCTTTTAACGAATCAGCACAGATTTTTTAATCCGAAATTCTATAAAAGCAAAATTGAAAGGGACAAGCAACGATTAAAATCCCATTACTATAATGAAAAGAGGCTCGACAGAAATTGTTTATCGAACCTAATGAATTATACATTCCGATTTCGACCTTAAGTGATAGATGAAGTTTAAGAGACTGACTCGCTCAAGGTCGCGTCCAGCATCTCATTCGCTTTAGTTCTCATAAGCGATTGCCTTTTATTCCTTTCCATGTGATAACCAATTAAGTGCTTCTACGTATTCGATATTCAAACAACTTTTCTCTCTCATACACGGAATTATAATCTACTTTCCTGAACCTTTCAACTCATCGGTAGGTTAATATTATACTAATATTATTCCACAGGAATTCCGAAATGGCATATAGAGGACATTTCGTAGGTACGCTTGGAAGAGTGAACGGCAACTTGACGACGATTGGCTGAACGAAATGTTAAGAGGGTCATTGGGAAAGAAAGAAGTTGATACGCGGTCGGTAACGCAATCCGCGCGTCTGTTCTTCGCCGAATGCACGATTTCTGGCAGCCAAAAGACGAATTTTTTTCGGTCCAGTCGAAGCTGTGCTCAACCATGAGACAAGTCTCGGGTTACGGGACCAAAAGGCCCGGAATACACTACTGTGGGCACAGGTATACCCATTCGATGGAGTACTCAGGTAAAACTTGCAGGCGTAAGGACTCAAAAGGGTCCGAAAAAGTCTTCCTTTGAAAATGAAGAATAGCAAAATTTCGAGGAACCGACGCGCTAAAGCGCTCAGGCAATATAACGTGGCAGCAGAATTCATATCCTCCAAACATCCTCGAATACTGGCGCCGTTCGCAAAATTTATTCAAAATAATCAAACAATATCCCGTTATTTTGGCGATATTTCAAACCGGAAAAATTGAAGTTCAACGAGCAATGCGAACGCTTTGCGCGCATCCCGGAATTTTGAATTATAGGAAATATCGCGACTGGCACGGGACGGAGAGGTTCGCGCCAAAACTTGCCGGGTTAAATTTCCAGACGCGAGTTGCGTGCGAGCCGAGAGGGCTTTGCGCGCACCGACACACGAAAATCGTCGTGTACGTACAGGGTCCAGGATCATTCGGCTTCGAAGTGGGCCAGATGCCCGCCGGCAACGCACGTCAGATGTATCATTATCTCAGCCTCACTGTTGCTATGCAATTAGAGTCCGTTAATCGGGATCCCCACCATGTGACGCCAACGCGCCTTTCGTGACGCCAGCCAATGGGTTGAGGAAGAGGGGATATGAGAGAGAGAGAGAGAGAGAGAGAGAGAGAGAGAGAGAGAGAGGGTCGTCCAAGGGGAAAGGAGAGAATCGAACGGAAAACGAAAACATCGGAGGAAAGAGGAGAGAAGAACGTCCGAGGGAAAGAAAAAGAACAGGTCGGACGTAGAAAGGGATAAGAACCGCGACCAGGTTGGAGACGAAGACGGCAACAACAACAATAACAACCAACAACACGTGGACGTGAGAGCGCGAGAGGGCTGTCTTCGGCCACACTCCTCGGCGATCCTCTTTCCCTCCCTCATCGTTCGAGAATTTTTGCAGTTTTCGTTTTTTGAGGATGTTCCTCATTCTTCTTGCGCTCGTCGGACCGTAACGAAGAAGAAATTTTGCCACGCAAAAACCAATTATATCCCTGTCGAAATTTGAACCGTAACGACCAAAACCTGTTCCCTCCTTTTTCTGGGCTTCGATTTCGATGGTTTATTTAACAAAAACAGACTCCTGCCAGGGAAAAGGTTAACGGATTTTTTTTCACCATTTCGCGCATCGAGAAAGTTGGATTTCGATTGTTCCTCCAATGATTCGATGGCGCAGACATTGTACCTAGACATTTACTACGTTTAATTGAACAAATTCAGCCTCTGTATTGTTATCGCCACCAGATAACGCCTGAGAATGGACGCTCTATAAAGAAGCAAGAAGATGGACACTCTACGTCAGAAGCAAACTATGTGGACAACGTAATCCGTATTAATTGTCAGTATTATTATCGATGGTCCTATCGTAGAATCCTTGCACAAGTCCAACATGATTCGGCTTGCAAAAAGGGTTAATGTCTAATCCAGAGATATTTTCTGTTGTTCATTTGATTTTTGCATGCGCGTTTTGCGTTCGATGGTTCAAACTTGCGAGTGTCGCTTGTGTCCTTCGTTATACGAAGGCCAGGCGGACTGCCAATGAGACACTTGTACATATAGTACCCATTAAGATCCACTCCTGACCTTAGAGGCGGATTTCGGGAACGTGCGCGCGCAGTCGCGCGGGAAAAGAGTGGAACACGCGGTCCCGTACACTCATGCCACAAAGCAGTACTTTCTCTGATACAATCTCTCGTTCGACGCGCAAAATGTGTTAGGTGTTGAAATTAATTCTGTACCTCTGTATTCAATAATTCATGACTCTAGTTTAAACAGATATATACCTACTTACGTAGGAGTATTTAAAAGAAAGAGAGCAGCTGCATCAGCTCGAAATCATTCATTAGTACCTTTTCACCCCGTGCTTATTAAGGTGTCTCAAGGAACTATAATTGCTGTTTGGCTGTAGCTAATCAATTTATTAGTTTCTCTTCAGACTATTAATGAAATGACGTGTTTCTCCGTGCACCGTCATCCTTCTCGGAATTCCGTCTATGCCGCTAGCATGCATATCTCCTTCGTGGTGCTATCGCCGTGATCAATTCTCGCGTCATTTCCGAAAAAAGAACAAACCTCGGTAAACGAGCTTGTACACACATTAATGCAGCCAATATTAAGTCTCCAGAAATTCGCCATTATCGACGAGACATAAATAACAAGATGAGGCGATAAATAGCAAATTTCACACATCAATTACGGTAATGTGTACGTAAAATTTTGCGAATTGTTGAAAAGTTGTTCACCTCCGCGGTTTTATTTTCTTTACGACAGCCTTAAAGAGGTATTTCAAGGCATGCTTGGTAATAATAAAAGTATCTTGTACAAACATGTCCTTGTTCGGCAACTTGTCATTGCCACGTCCAGGTTTATAATAAGTTCTTTCCTTTCAGATAAATTTTTGTACGAACGTTACGTTTCTTAAACAACACAGAAATTCGAGTACTCAACTTGGGTGCTAGCGACCTGACAAAAGATCGTTCCAAGAGGGCGAGGATCCGAGAAGAACTACGCAGTTAGCGATCGATCGAGTGACTAAGGTTCAGGATGCAGGATATCTGCGCGATGACGTGTGACCAGTTCGAGGCCGATATTCGTCCCGTGGAAAAGGAAGGCCGTTCGGTAGAAAGGTGTCTACTAGTGTCAAATCATTGCCAACCACGGCCACGCGTCTATTATACATACATTATTCAACGCAATCACCAAAAAGTCTCGTTGCGAATTCAGCACGATGCATCGTAACCGCGTAGCAACAGGGACCCGGCAACAGGACCTGTTTCAGCCTCTCTCTTTCGGCCGTCATCTGTTTCCCTCTGGCCCTCGCTAATATCACTGTCGTCCTCTCTGTTCCTTCCTGGCTGTTTCTGTTTTCTACGGTTCCTGGCCGAGCATGTCCATCGCTTTCTCGTTGCTCGTTAACAACGCGACGGGGAGAAGCCGGTGGCACAGGCCCGACAGTTCTTTTCGGTGGCTTTTCGGCAACTCGGGACCACCGAGTACATCAGCGAGTGTGCTGCCTAACGGCATGTTTTGCTATGGTCAACGAACTCCCAATCAAAATGGTGCAGACAAGAAATTGCAAGCAATTTCGTACGTGCTCCCGTGCGTACAATGTACAATGGACGTACACTGCCACCTCAAAGGAATTTGGTCGTGTCCTCGATACGATACATGTTTATTTCTATTTCTTAACGCTTTCCTCTTGTATGTCCCGTTTCAGGGAACTTTCGTAGCGATTACTCGGAATAAACTTACGCGACTGCAAAATTTTCGAAAGTTTTATCGGATGTTGTCTTTCGGGTAAGGCGAGGAAACAAATCAAAATATGGTATATACGTATACCTACTAGGAAGACGAATGAGCTGTTATATTTGAAAATGGAATAAGTCTATTCCTTGTCTATTACACGTAACAATCGTGGTCTATTTTTTAAGGTTCTAACGAATATCAATTTTCAAATTCGCTACAGCTATTTGTTCACCGGTGCCTGTAACCTTTTCAACCGTTGTTGGGTCGGTACACTTTGTACACGTGTGCCTAAACTGCTTTCACGCTTATGCAATTAGACACGCACGAACCGTAAATACAAATACAAGAAACTTGCGATTGTGTCGTGTATTTGAGGTGTAACATTTTTTCCCAGAAACGTTTGCCAGAAACCTCGTGTACATTTCGCGGGTCTAATGTTCACACGTCCGTTGGAAATCATTCACTTCCGGTAATTTGATATTCAATAGCAATTAGTAACATTCGAGAACACACCGGTGTCTCTTCACTTCGACCTTCGGATCACCGATACCCGTTGCCAGAAGGTACACGGTCCTTTCGTATGGAAAGTAGCCGATTACGTGTAAACGCGTGTAAGGGAATATTTTTCGTTGCAAAATTGGAAATATTTAAACATTTCATTGACATTAATTTATCTACAACTTCGTTTATGCCAGCAAAATATTAACGTATCAAAGAATTCAAACATTCCTTATAGAGATGTAAGATTTAACATTGCCTAATGTTATGGCGAAGGCTTGTTTCAATATTCCTTACCATTTCAGCAAGAAAAATTCCAGAAAATCTGACACATTTTTTTAGTCGTTCAAACCAGAATACCTCTTAACAAGAAACGTGTCCAAGCATAAGGCAGGTAAAACGAACGAGATGTATGTTCTCCAAACTGTTTCTACGATTCTCGCTTAACCCAACTGAGAAATATGAATAGAACACGGTATTAGCGCACGACAACGTACCTTCAGCACGAGACGACTAATAAAATCCGTACCGAACACAAGCGAAGGTTTACGACGGTAAATTGCTAATCCACGGACCCTGGACGCCACTTACAAGGAAAATCCTGACAAAAGGGCCGCCGCGTACAAGAATTTACAACGTCTGTCGCGTCCGTTCTTACCTCTGCAGTATGCCTTATCCAAATTAACATGGAAACTCTAGGTTGGGACGAAAGATAAGCAACAGGTTGAAGCGTTTCACGAGTCGCTTTAAGTACCGAACTGTAATTTATTTTAGGATGCTATTGGTGATAATTTAACCGTTCAATGACTGTAATTAAAGAATTTCGATGAATGCAAAAATATTTACGATAGGCATTGTACACATGTTAGGCGAGGAAATTAATTCTAGAGAGGACTTTCGTGCAAAATTACACAAATATAAAATGTTTCGCCTAATTAGCCAGTTGATATTTGGGCCAGCCCGTACATTTTGAGCAACAATGCGCCCTTTGGCCTTTCCTTCGAGGAGTAATCCCAGACTTTGGTACAAGATATGGCCTTCCAAAGCTGACACCGTAGGAACACCCACCTCAGCCTTATCTCTACCTCATTATCGGATCGTCGTTAGCCGTGAACTCTGCCCTCGTACCTGTTAGCAGATCGGGCCACCTTCGCTTTCATTACCTACAACGAAGCGGAAGATCCGGCCCGCTCTCCAAGGAACCACTAATTGGCGTGTTTCCTTCGAAGAAGCACAAAATACTTGTCGCGGTTCTCGCGACACACGGAATATCAGCTTTCGTGCGGTTCGCGCACGACTTAAGTAGCGGTTATTGCTAAACTCATCCGTCGAAATGGCTTGGAACGGGCCACATACTCTTTGCGAACGTATCGAACAAATAATTACAATATTTTAAATATGTTACGAAATAAAATGTACATTTATACGTTTCTGAGTACCAATTACGAAATTCGTTTGCTTTAATTGCAATTACTTCATACGTGCTACGATAACTCACACCGATCATGATCAGCGACGTTTCCATTACACATTTGCCTCGCGCACCGTGCTTGAACGAGGTAATAAATCGTGTGCATCACAGTATGCAATTACCATGATAATCTAATGTAATCAATAAGGAGGGAGGACTCCATTGACCAACTTACCTACGTACACCCAGAGCTAGACGTTTCATTGAAAGAGCAAGCTATGAATGAACGAACAAACCGGATGCTGGTGGAGTCGGCCAGGTAAAAGTTATCGAGCACTGGACGCGATTAAGCTCAGGCCGGTTTTATCTGACACTACTAGCGCCAGCACTAACATTACCTACACGGCCAGTTACGCGCCACAAGTATCCCTATCGCCTCTTTGATAAGTTTCAATTACGCCTATTAACTGTAGTTCTGGTTTTCTTAACGAAGTTACGGAACCTCCTACCGTGGCATGCTATACCATCTACAATTACAATTACCATTTCGTACTCGAGTATGCGAACAATTTTGAATACGTAGTTCACGTGTCGTCGTATCAATTATTCGCACCTCCAGAATAACCTTTAACGGGGAAACCATATGAGGAAGCTACGTATTAATGATGTACTCTTACGATCTCTTTTTTTTTTTACAGAGAAAAATTTACTTAATTTCTGTTTAACTTTGAGGATATCTTAGGTATGTTTTAGAGTATATTTGTATAGAAATACGTAATATACCAGATATTCCACCAAATGAAACACGAACCTTGTTCCCACCGGTTGCATGTTCGTTTGAGAATTTCTAACACGCATCAGAGCCGAGCTTCGACCTTGAGTGTCGTCGTGGCGTGCAAGGACGTTCATTGATCGATAAAACCACAAAGAGTATCTGTTTCTCGTCTCGTTACTGGCCTCTCGTATATTCGTGCCCTTTCCTTTCTACGACCGTCTCATTAGAATTCCAAAAATATTTCATTCACCTTTCATCAAATAGTACGATGCAATTTAATGTTCAAAGACGAAAAAATGTGTCCATTTACAGAGCTTCGTACCGAACAAACGGTTTTCGTGATTACATCTACGTAGACACTGATTCATTTCGTTTCTCATTAGTAGACACCAGAGTTCTTTTGTAAAGACAAGAGGAAACAATGGGTGTGATACAAGCATGAACTTGCGCACGACTATTATCCTCGTGCGGTGGCCCGTCGCCTTATAATTGCCCACTAGTAAAACGCGTCGTAACGTAACACTTTTATGGGACCTCGATTCGTGAAGCGAATAACTTAACTACTTTAACAGGCGATCCAGTGTATCGCAGTTCATTCACATTCAGTAATCGCGTTAAACGCATGTAAGACGTTACCGTTAATTTTTCTCGACTCGATTTTAATTCGCCGTAAACGCACAAATTAATAAAAAAAAATCTAATATCATTATATATGTAATTAAACAAAGTGAAAGAAATTTTTCGACGCACTCAACATTCGAATCGATCTGTTATCCTTGCACACAAATTTTGAAAATATGCAACGAAAAACGATAAATAAGATTCATACATAAAAATAGACATTGCACAAGGTCAGAGGTTTCAAGAGGAATAATTTTTCCTCGAATCGAGGACAAATAAAATGTCATTCGTCGAGTCTTTCCTCGCGAGTAGAAATAACCCGATGCAGCGACATGCATTCGAAGCACGGGGAATACTGCGTTGCAGATAAGTGTAAGAGCTTCCTTCGCACTCTCGAGTTCCTTGCAAAAACATTTAAATACCCGGTGGGACTGAATTAATCAAAAATTGTAACGGCAAACGAGGTAACGACCCACCGTTGCAACGGTGCATCCGCTGCACAACGGCTTAGCGAAGCGAAGAAGTCAAGGACGTTCGAAGCACATTTTATTCTACACGGAGTTGGTTACCGCGTTGTTGTCTAGGTCGTGCAAGACCGAAGGCGTAGAGGAGGCGTTAGGAATCCGAGAGACGCGAATAGCCGAGTCGGGAGCCATGAGAAATCAGTTTATAGACTCACGGGCGTTTACTGTATCCCAAATTGTTTTTTTTACTGTGCCCAAATATTTCGAGAGCATCGAGCCACTCTCGTGAGAATCGTTGCTAACAACGACCTTTCTATTTAAGTGATTAAATAGAAAGAAAAAATCTCTTGAAGGATAACAACGTTCAAGTATAACATCTCTCGTATTCATTTCGTGTGTACACTAATACGTACAAAGTTATTCGAGTATTGATTTCGATAAAGTTCATTAACGATTTTGCGTAGTAAACAAATCGACAAAATGGCGCTAAGAAAAATCGAAAATTTGGTTTGTAAGTAGAATCGAAGTTTCTTCACGATGCAAGTTTACATAAGAAACTTTCACTTGTGAACACGCTGGCTGTTTATAGCAACATTCCGTCGGCATAGAGATATGTACCAAATTGAAACTTAAATAAAAATAACAAAATTAGATTATAAACGAAAGACAATTATTATCGTACTATTATATGCATCGTCTCAGCTAAATTACCAACAATTCTACGTATTGCATTATTTCGTTTCCTTTTGCACGCCTCGTTAACAATTAGTCGAATGCATTCTACTCGAATTGATTTGAGACGGTACGAACGGCTATATCGCGACTAATACGTGTTTTATAAGCATCTATCATCGGATAGGTGTATACTTCTCTCTTCCTCTCTTCCTTATAATCATCTTCTCATCTTAGAGCCGCGGAAAAGGACCTGTTGCTAACGGAAGACTCGAAAGTAAATAACATTACGTCATCGGAGCCCCTGGTGTCTAGCCTGGTTGGTGGTGTGCCAACTCTCAAAGCTCGTGCCTGTTCCTATCTTTATCTCTCTATCGCCAGGATCGATGGCTTATTCTCGGATACACAAACTGCTCGCCATCCCGATACATTTCAATACTAGATCAGACTAGACTTGTATCAACCTTTCCCGTCAGGAATGATTATTTGTATTAATTAACTGTTGTTTTAAAATTAATTATTGTTCGTCATAGATACATAAATTGGGATCAGGACGGGCGCCGGTTGACCCAACTACTTTCAAAATGACGAATTTAAGAGTCAATTTTGTCCAAGTATTCAGTTTAATAAACTACTCTCGAACAGAAGAGAGAATGTAAATTTGGTGAAGTTAATAATTCGTTGGTCGATGATGCGTCGAGGACGGGTGTCAGTTGTCGCAATTTCGTGTAGGCAAAAAAGCACACACGGGCAACCGATAACGGAGCGATATCAAGGAAGAAAGAGAACCGGTAGGAGGGCCTTGGAAATGAAACGAGAGGGAGTAAAAAAGTGGCCGAGCAGCAACGAGAACGACGAAGCACGCGGCCTCTTCCCCAGAGGGCCCGCGCACTGGTTATTCGGGCTGCGAATAATAATCATAGGGGTCGGCCTCCCGCTCTTTCAGTTTGGTTGGTCCTCTCCTTTCCACGCGCGGCTCCTCCTTGTCGACCGCTGCATAGCAACAACGACCGTTTTCTCTTTCGCTCTTGGCTGCTGCTGGAGGCCCGGCAACACGAGGCCTGGAGAAGACAGACGGCATATCCCAGCAACAGAGAGAGGAGGTAAAGGACTAAACACTCCGAATCGAGAGAAAGAGATCGACGTGGAAGAATGAACGAGGAGAGAGGCATAAACGGACGCAGAAAGAACGGCTGACAGAATCTCGCCGAAGAGGAGGACACGAGGAGGGGCGACGATGGAGGAACAGAGGAATAAAAGTACAAAGGACTTCGGAGGAAACTGGAAAAACCTGGCAGAGGGAATAAAGATGACAACGGACCCAAAAGAAAACGAACCAACGCGAAAGGATGTTAACTGAATATAGCCACGAGTGACTCGCGCGGAGAGATGTTTATTTTGGGTTGCAAAACGATCAAAAAATGTTAACTACTGGAATCTTACAAGCGAATTACGCGGTATGGTGCAAAGTTATTGCGCTGGGAGTTGAAGACACCAGGGACAAAGGAAAATTAATCTGTTTTGATGAATTATAAACGATACAGGTTTAAATATCGTATCATAATATCAAGTATATCTAGTTTTGTTAAGTAAAGAAGTTTCAATGTTCGCGATATTTCATGTTTGATTTTCATACAATAATATTTTCTGAAGCTTAAAATAAATCGAATACAATCGAATCATGTTATTAGAATAAATTTAAAATATGTTTTTGGATCAGGTGCCTTCGAATAAAATGAGGCGACAAAAATAACGTCTCGCCATTCACTTTTTTTTATTCGTTATTTACCTGCTCATTATAAGACTTTTTGGTTCCGCAGGTATAGACGAATTTGAATACGTTTCTAAACGGTCCTATCCTCTGATCAAATTGGGACTAAGTTCTAAATAATCTATACCTTCGTCGCAATTAATAATCATGCGATTTATAGGTCTGTTTGATGTTACCGAAGCTGTAAAAATCAACGAAATTTATTTCTACAATGGTCTGGCCTTAATTTACCTTCTATTCATATACTTGGCAATGTTATCAAATTGTACACAAAATCGTAAGAGGGTACAGATCTTTGTGCAAAATAAAATTCTTGCAAACTAAACACGAACGTATTTTACGCTGCAAATATTATGGTATGAACTTCATTTCCATTATTTTTGTATGTTTGGTCCAGGACGGAAGGGGTTTCTGGGGCAGCAAACGTGTTGGCTACGTCAACGGCGAGCAAAATCTTTTTAACGGGGAAAAGTAACGACCCGCTACCGGCAATTTATATGCGTCAGTTATTTGAATGTAGAGCTGTTCGTGTGTGCACTACGTAGTCTTTCTACCTGCTAAATCGAATAGAAATTTTCGTGGGATCTTTCATGTTCCTGGAAGAGAAACGTGGTATTTCGCATGATTTAGCAACGAAATAGCTCCGCATTGACAAGAGTGAAATCGTAGAAGCAAGAGCGATCAATCGCGATCTTATCATTTCTAACGTAAATTTTCATCAATGTTTATGTTTCATTTGATACCGACTGATGCGAGCAAAATAATTCTCAAGTATTCGCAGCGATCAATTTTGTCACATTGAATCAGAAATGGTTCAATTTGAAATAGTTAGATTTTCTAACAAGTTACAACGTGAAAAATAAACAATTCTTACAGTCCAATTAAGATCTGTAATCTCCCTTTCCCATTTCTGATGATTCGTGATACTTTTTCGATCCGGGAAGATATACCTAATCACTATCATTATCGAAATTGTCACTGTGTACATTGTTACCCTTATCTCTTTAGTATTCATAGTCGTACCGTAGACACCGGATTCCACTGTTTGCGAAGAACACACGGTATGTCAATTTCTAATATTTGGTCATTCCAAAGATGCACTGCGGGTGAATAAACTGTGAATGAACTCTTTTTTTCAAATTATCAGAGATAGAAAGCGTAAGATAATCCATCGATTACAACTGAAACGCTCCTCGTATGCATTAAGTAAATATATGCGCGCATCAACTATGTAGTTATCAGAATTGAATACGATGCAACTGTAATTGTACGAGAAACAATGAGGTGAACGGTTACACAATGTTTTTTGGTGTCCGATTTTTGCGAATAAAAGATTTTATAAATCTTTCGAGGTGCGCTCAAATACCACTAAATACTGCAACAAATCCAAATTTCATCGATAATTTAATATTTCACGTAATTCAACGTAACATTTGACTTGTACTAATCAAATTATCATAAAATTGTTTAAATTCAAAGGAAATCATCGACGCCCGCAAAGGATCGCTGTAAAGTGTATTCGACTTGAGCAGATTAAAAATGGATGAGCCGGTTTTTAGATAAGACTGCGATATATGAAAAAAAAAAAACAGGGGCGTTGACTATGCAAATGAAAAAAAGAGAAAGAGAAAGAAAAGCGTGGACAAAAACAGTTTCCGAGCACAGCTGCCGCTCCACTAGCGAGGTTTATCATTCTAAGCAGGGGAGGTTTCTCCCTCTACATATTCTCTTCTTTCGTGCATTCATCTGCGCTCTCTCGCGTCCGATTGTGTTTCTCTTACCACCATTTTCATCCACATCTGGACCGTGTTTTGTTGCGCCATTGCGGATGACAATGCACAACAAAGATATCAAGAATTGTTGAGAAGCACGAAACGGCAGGCACATCAATTTAATAAATATAAACACAAAAATGATCTTGCAGCTATCTGCTCAGTCCACGAATGATGTTTAACGACTAATTAATATTAGTAATACTTTCAAAATTAAAATTTAGACTCCAGTGTTGTTATATCATACAAATGTTGGTATATCTTTCAACTTATGTATTT
This sequence comes from Hylaeus anthracinus, assembly GCF_026225885.1. Classification (NCBI taxonomy): domain Eukaryota; kingdom Metazoa; phylum Arthropoda; class Insecta; order Hymenoptera; family Colletidae; genus Hylaeus; species Hylaeus anthracinus. The sequence goes on from NW_026533254.1 coordinate 19,540,329, forward strand.
AACTAACGGTGTGATATCGTATATCAAAATGTATTTAAAAAATAATATTATAAAAACGATGAAAAATGAAATAATTAACAAGAAAATACTCAAACAACGGTCGAATGATTCGATAAAATACATCATGCATCAAACAACTTTTGATACTGTTTACTGATTCGAGCAGATGCAAGATAAAAATTGTAGCTATATAATTATCTACATAAAATTTACTGAAATGAGCCTCAGCTGGCCTTTTCTCTCTTTCTTTCTCTCGTGGGTTATTGGTTTACTATCTTTCGTCGGACGCCGACGACGGGGTTTTCAAAAGCAAACCCACGGGGCTAAGGGCAGCTGGCGTGCATTCCTGGGTCCCTATCTTTTCCTCCCTCTTTTCTCTCGTGCTACCACGGCAGCTCTACACTTTTCTCCTTCTCTCCTACGCCATTATTGGCTATCCGTTTTCCTCTCTTGGATTTTCTTGAACGCTGTCAAGAATAATCAATGGTCAAGGGATCGAAGATAGGAAAGCTAGGAGAAAAGCTAGGACCTGGGCTTGGGTTCCAGTATATTTCAACCCTGAGACACAAATCTTTTCGATACGACTCGAATTCTGTTACACTGTTGATATTAACGCATTCTATCGAGCCTGCTTAACAACAGCATATTACTTTTTATATGAAAAATATATATTCGTACATTTTCTTGTCTCTTTATATTATTCGCAACGAAATTGTTTGGAATAACATCTCAAATAACGAATCGGGTTAGTTTTAAGATATAAAAAATTAGTATAATAATACGAAGTAGAAATGCTGCTTTGTTTTCATAGGAAGGAAAGCATTTCGTTACACGAGTTTCATTCACATTTAGAACAGAAGTCTGGGTCAGGCCGCATTTCCCATACAACATTGCTGCATGCTGCTTAGTTCAAATTCAAAGCAGGCGTTACAACGTAGATTTATCTTGGGGACCCCTCCTACCTCTTCGTTTCTTGTTAGCCAATAACAGCCTCTCTTGAATTCTCTGCTTGCCACGTCAAGCATTAATCAACGAAGCCTAGGAACGGAAGAACCTATGGAATATTCTTCGCGTTTTACGCATTAAAATGTTCAACTGTCAAAACCATGTTTTTGTTACTTTGAAAAGAGAAGCAGTACTTTTATACTTTCTGTGTCAACGTCGCCAGCGACATGCAAACAATAAAAACATATCTTATCATTCCAGCGAACTGCGATAACCTTGAAGATTTTAAAAAGAATGCCCGCAAAAAGAAGTCTTTGCGCGCTGTATTGGAACAGTTCAGATTACATCCAGCACGTACTTGCGTTATCTCTAACAGTGGGACGGTTAATCGATTGTTCTGGTGGCCCACCCTGCATAAGGATGTTTGCAAGACTGTGCAGCAAATTTATGCGCGTTACTTCACGTCAGATTATCGCTAACGGCGCAGTCGGTGTGCTATCTGTTCACAGAAGGGTTGAGGAGAGAAACCACATTAGGAGGCTAAATGTTAAACGTTTTTCACGACTTCTTTTTACGGAGCAAATTTTACTTAAATCTTTTTTTTTCTTCTTCTTCTTTTTTTTTTTGTAACATTTGAGGCAATGAAAAGCGTATGTTTTTCAATAATATCATTCCAATTGTTCGATTCTTAAAGACCTCTATTTAAAATGAATCGAAAAAATTACCAAATATATTTTGAAACGTACTTGAAACATTCTCAAAGTTAGAGAAAAATTGAGAAAATTTTTCTCTGTAAAAAAAAATCACGAAAAAAGATTAAAATTTGGCCTCCTAATATGGTTTTTCTCCTTAAAGGGTTTCATCAGCAACGTGCGCGATCTCCGCCTGTTACTATGCGAGATAAAATCCTTGGAGATTAGAACGGGGACTCAATTCGTATCTCCGCCGGAAGTAGTCGACCCTTGGGCCACCACGCTGTCTCCCGTTTGAAATGCTCCCAGGCTTGTGACTGTCTCGGTTGCATAATTGATACCCAATAATTACTGATTCGTAGAATTGTAGGGCATAAAAGTGTCGCGCGTGTTACTTTTTAATCGAGGGCTATCCAGAAAACTTACGTAATTAACATAAACTGTACGAGTGCCCTTGTCCTTTACAATTTGTAAAAACTTCATTCAGGTATGTTTCATAATGTCAACAAAGAAAGAGGGATAATTTTTAGAGGAATAGTAATAACTTTTGAACACAATCTTCGCTAGCATTAATCTTATCAACTTCGTGATATAAATATTTGAATAACAAAGATTGAAGTATAAACTTCTTAGTACGCTACATATATTATTAGAGGTATTTGGTTTAAGACGATACAACAGATTTACATTATAGACACATATTTTGTTAATTTTGCATCGTTATAAATGTTCAATTTTTACACGAACAAATGTGTTCTCTCTGAAAAGTATAAAGTAAGTTAATTACTCGAACAGTAAATATTTTAGGAAAAACAACAGATAGTTTTGTCAGAAGGAAGTGTCAACCGGAAGACAGAATATTGAAGAAAAAGGCGGAAGGATAGACTCAAACGTGTCGTTAATCCCAATTAAAGAGATAAGGATAAAGCAGGTGATACTGGACAGGGAGAGGTCGTGGTTGACTGGTCAAGTCCGAAGAGGATACCTGGGGTTCACCGGAAACGAAGACAACTGCTACTAACCGAGAGTCACGTGGTGTTCATGTTCGTGCAACAAAAGAAGTAGCTCTAAATAAATAATACTCCTTTGAAGAAATGCGTAACACAGAATGATTGAGAGAGAAAAATGAAGTGCAATAAGATGTACGAACTCGCGGTGAGAAACTGTAATGGGAACAAAACGATGCACGTCGTGAATTGCACTGGTTGCAATGCGACAAACGAAACACAATGGAAGAAATTCGTTTGTATCGGGGCAAGCGAATAACGGCTATGCACGATAATGAAATTCGACACGAACGAAACGTACCACGCAGTCCATTGAATTGTGCGCCGCGTCAAAGACGATCGGAAGGACTTGTGCGAATCATGCGACAAAATCTTGTGCATTTATGGCGAATAAGAATATGAGAACCATACGTTACGAACGTACAGAAAAATATAGAAACATACATAAAGTGTAACGTATTTTACTCTGCAAATATTATTGAACATTGCGTGTATTTTGTGGTTTCTTGCACATTCAAGTTCCCTATAAATATATACAAATCTGAAGTCTGTTTATAATGAAAATAATTTCAGAAAAATAATTCACTTACTTAAATAAATTAACGTATTTTCATCCATTTCAAACATTTCAGTTAGCATGGCCACTGCTCTCTGTGCCTAACCACTTTACTACTGCTGCAGCCTGCGTTTCAGGTTTTCCCCATTTCGAGGGTCTACCAAACACGCGCCCTTTCAAATACGTTTCTCGGATTTTTACTACATTGTATCGCAGAGACAACATGTTAACCTTAGCGAAGTTTAACTTCCTTTAACTTGTATTAATTTTAGAAAATCTATTTTTCAGTCGTTCAAACCAAAACACCCCCTTAAAGAATGATAATCTCACGCAATTTATGTTTGCAATTTTTTTTGCTTTCTATTTAACAATAATAAACTTTCGCCCTACACGAGGATAATAACTAAATGGTATAATGAGGAGAAATGGTTCTCTTCCTTGATCGTGAGACCCAAGGGATCCTTAAAGGGAGTTGAACTTTTTCATTTCCTCCCTTGCGGTCTTGGGTGCCATGCGGTCCCCGTCCGCTTCTCTGAAACGCTATGGAACGATGAACACCTCGTCCCCCTTTCCCGATATCCAGCTCAACTTTTCAGCCCTCAAACGTTTCACGATATTCCTCGTCCTCCAAAGATCTTCTACCACGTGAATGTTCAATATCTTCATAAATATTTGTTCATTGAATACTTTTGTAAAAATATACCGTTGTTGCTCTTACTTCTATGCATTTATATATTTATCAAACACAGTTGGACAAGATCTGTTTCAACACACAAAGGGCAAATGATAGAAGGACTAACGTTAAGACGGAAACACGAGCACCTGGTGCATTGAATTCCCGTAATGGTCACGAATCCTACGCGTAGAACCTTCGTAATTGCTACCTGCATATTCCAGCGGAGTAAGACGACACGAAGGTATGCTCTTTCAACGCAGGCGTCCACCCATCGAACACCTGTACTTTGTACGAAAGCGCTAGTAATGCTTTCTTGCATATTCTAATAATAGTTTCACTCGACGATTTTACTAGAACTCTGTTTGGCTTAATTTAGTAAAAAAGTATTTTCAAGTAGCAGTGACATTGCATTATGTCACAAATATTAGTTAAACGAAAGCGAGTAATATTATAAATTTGAACAGTGGTTGGTTGCCAGGTGCGAAGGAAAATTGCTGTCGAGCCACTATTACCTATCCTATGTCCTAATAATCGAGATAATAAATATAATAATATTCGCGAAAGCAGCACCAATGCATTGGTATAAAACTGGTATAAAATTGAATATATTTTATGCTTACGAAGAAGAGCAGTTTTATCCCGATTCCCGCCGCAATATTTTTATGACGAAGAAGGCCGAAGCAATCACCTGCGGATGCTCGCGAGTGCAATTTAGTGGGTCCATCGAGGCCCAGAAGAAGACATGTTCTTTTTCTCTCCGAAATTTGTTCTGGGAATCTCGAAACCACAGACGGGGTCGATGCACCGTAATTATAGGTCGCAACGAATTGCAACTCGGGAGCCTCGGACTCGAAACCGATCAAAATATACATGTCGCATTTATTAAGAATTTATTTAACACAAACTTATTCATTTCGTAGAATCACTAATAACTCGTACGTTTTATTTTTAAGCAAACTGCAAAGTTGAAGGACTTTGATCTATCGTAGCCTGACGAAAGTCGATCTAACTAATTAACAATACTAACGTAACAAAGGAAAATGCGACTATTACACCACTGACCACTTTTCGCGATAAAACAACGAATGAACAAAATTCTCACGTAGATTGAAATTTACGAAGAAATCGAAATTTGTTAAAAGTACGATGATGCAACGTTCCAGGCTATCGCCAAACTAAATAAGATGTACTCGGCGATTTTTGCAAGAAGCTATCTCTATGCACGGTCTCGTATGCTTCGATCGGTATGCGTACGTTCGTCTTTCGTACTTTACAGTCACAGATAAACTATCTCCTAGAAACGTCTCAGGCACAACCGTTACGATGAGGGTTACAACCTTATCGTACTATAAAACTCGGAGTGACATAAATTCTGACCCAGACATTGCAATAAAGACACGGAGATGCGAAGCGTACAAAGCAGCAAAAAAGAGATTGAATTTTTCCAAGAGCAAACGGAACCTCCGTGAAGACAGGACTTGGTCCCGAGTAGAAAAGAAGAAAACGTGTAAAAATTCTTTTAACTTCGTAAAAAAGGAAGCCACCTTAGAAAGCCAAATCATAAGCGTTTTCCATGATTTTGTTTACATAGAAAAATGTTTGAATAACATGGAATTTTTGTCATTCTAAAAGGTAAAGGTATCAAGGTATCAAGGTATAAAGCAAGATGTCAGGTACTTTATGAAAATAAATGATCGGTCTTCTTTTTCATCTTGCAATAGAATGAGTTAAAGGGCCGGAAAGAGCGAATGTAAAAGGGCGATGTGTGTGTGTGTGTGTTTGGAGCGTTAGAGAAAATTTTCGTAAACGGGTCGCCGCGGCAGACGGGAGCGCCTTTAACGGAAATTTCAGTTGCAAAAAGGGGTAAAAAGGGGGTAGATTCGAAGCGAACGTACGGCGATGGTTCCCCACGCGATTTAATGCGTTTACCGAGGTATCGAGGCATTCCTGGTCTTTTTGCGCGCGGCTGTTGCTCCGAGAATCGTGGGACCAGAAGAGCTTGGCCGGCGCGCTCGTTACACGCATACCAGCAGCCCTCAGCCAGCCCTGCCTGCGTCAGCAGCCCTTAGGTTCCACCTTCGATCCACCTCATCCAACGTACGTGTGCTCAGCGCCAAGAAACGAGGAGCAAGTGGAGAGAACAAAGGCCGCGATTACAATCCCGATACCGATCGATCTTTCGACCCTACGAGTAGCGACAATACTGCCTTCACCGAATACCCTTGTTTTATTAACGTTTAATTGGTAGACCGGATCGACTCTCGATCGAACCTGGACATTATTATGCGACAATTTATTACCTCAAATGATATTTCATAAATAAACGACACGTTACACCATAGAAATCATACATCTTTGCAACAGTTTTCTATAAGCGTCAAATTTGAAAATTATTTACAATTATTCACAGCTGTATGTTACGCGACAGTCTAGTTTGCTTGTCTGACATCATTTCTGACAAGACCCTATTGATGAAAGATTACTCTGTTCGTTACAATTAATTTAGTATCGAATAATAACTGATTGTAAAAACGAGACCAGCGAAAAATATGAACTCGTAACTCGCCAGTTTTCAGACTTCATAGAACCGTTGTAGCATTTTAAAGGTTCAAAAGTACTTCCAGCCCCGCAACGGCAAACATTGTAACTCCTTCGTATCGCTACTCGAGAGGCTCGCGTTATCAACACGCGGAATATACATTGTAAACTTCCTCCTATACGCCCTTAAGGAACACCTCGTGAATTCCGCGAAATCCTTCTAACCGTTCAACGTTGCTTATCCTTTTTGTAAACGATAGAAGTTTCATTGGGTTGCAGGAACGACGCCGCGTGTCGGATGGTGCTTACGTCTCGCTTACAAATGTGCATCCTTCTTGAATTTCATGAATGCATAATTATTTCTTTGTATCGCCATCCTCGTTATTTGCGGCCAAGGAGACGCGCGAATTCTTTTACAAATTAGTTTCTCTAGATTTCTCATTCCCCGCGTGTAGAATGGATTGGAGTTTTTTCTTCCCTGTTGCATACAAATCTATTCAATTTTCCAGGATTGTTATTTTTCTACTCGTTTTCAACGAACTAGCCGGCGAATTAGCTAACGCTTTTACACGCTAAATTGATACCGATTAGCTGCTGACTTTAATTTTTTTCACAATTGCTCTCTATAGATTATATTTCTAACACAAGTCTAACTTTTGTATGGTAGCTCTAGACAGATAATAAGTAATAAACTAATTCCGACCTTAGTTACAAAATGTATTCCTAGTATTACAAAATGTACCTAATAATGTTTGAAACATTCCTTCGAATCGATTCAAATAATATTTCACCACTTTTATCAGTAAACAAAGTCCAAATAGATGTCGCGCACAAGCCGCAGAACGGTTTGTTATTTTTCTGCGGTTTTCTTTTCCCATTCCAACGGTTCTGCACTATCACGCGCGTGTATTGACCCAGTACGACGCTGCACCTGGCCAGGTGTACGCCACGTTTCTCGGTGTTTCATGAAGCGTAAAGTGGTCTGGTAACGGTCGAGATCTTCTTATATATATAAAGAAACGAGCAAAATAAACCCCGTGAATGAAACTAGCATCGCACAAGAAACAATTTCGCTCTTCGTGATGATTCATGAAAATTATCGAGACATTCGTTTTCACTTGCGCGAGACGCGTTTAATCTCAATTAGAAACGCAAGTACGTAACCGTCGCGTCGGTACGCTAATTACCGCGCTAATCAATGCATATCGTCTTGGCGCGATCTTGAGAATCAGTTCAATCAACCGTTCGTTAGCGATCGCTGTACAAAACGATTAGCTTCATAGGATCGTTTAGATATGTTTTAAAGTACTCGTACGCACTGAAGCGATTATATAGCGTGGATAATAATTAATTAACGATATACCATTGATAATGAAACTACTAGGTCGGTGTCAATTTGACTCATATACTTTAAATTTCTTTCTAAACTCACTCAATTATTAATAATGACTTTACTGCAATCTTTAAGGACAATTATTTGAACAGAGAATTTTTTTTCATTGACAAATTAGTTTGCTAATTTTACTTTAAATATAGTTTTGTTTGATTTATTTCGTTTGTCGTGCTAAATTAACATCAAAAGGAAAAAGTGAAATCCGGTAGGGACGAATGTGACCATGTCACCGGTAGAAAATCTCGATGCACCCACCGGAAAAAGGACTTGGAAGGAGACTTCCTTAGGAAGACAGGAAATTACCCGCACCAACTGTTACACGACCACTCAACGGTCATCCGTAGGCCGTTGCTAATTATGAAACTACTTCCTCCCGTCCTTCCTTTCTCTAAAATTGTCTTTTGTCCTCGTAGAACTTTCGACAAACTATCATTTCCAATTAGAATTGATAAGACTGCTAGAGACCCTTAATAATCTCAGTTCGTGAAAAGGGAATGCGAGTAAAAAGATTTTAATTCTAAAAGTATAAGTTTACATCGTTCAAAATTCTCACGATGTTCCAGTTCTAAGGTAACGATATCATGTATATATATATACATAAAAAAAAAAGCGGTGAAAAAGTATCCGAGCCTTTTTTTTCGCAGCATTGGTGTCTTCATTTCTCACCACGAACAGAACTTTCTATGGTATCCTGCAAGATTGTACGAGGTTAAGAAATCGAAGCAACCCAAAGAATGCATAAACGGATATTTCAATAAACCGATTTCTTATTGTGTCACTATCAACTCCAACGAGTTAACTTACGCATTCCTCTTACAGCCCAAATAACGATACAAAATATAACCCAATTAAAATAATAAAATGATTCGATATTTTAACAAAATATCGAGCCGAATGGAAAACTTGGCCATTTTACTAATAAATTAATCAGCGATGAGATAAATCACGTGAAAATCTGCACGTTCCATAAGGGTCTGTGTTAAAATTTACAAAATCTTAATATCCTTGTTCGTACAACTAAAATGGTCAATTTAAATCGAAATAGGCTCATACGATTCATATTTAATCAAAGGATAATCAAACGAATAAATCCACAAAAGAACTACCTCGAGAGACAAATGCAAACGCGTACCGCACTAGCACCTTCTACCAAATAACGAAACACATATAATTTCAACCCGATTCTCTATCAATTTTTCACATCTCCTCTAAAGCGTGTCCCACTTTTTACAATCATTCCGTATAGCGTTCGCTTATTTATTACAGCATTCAAAGTATTTTTCTTTTTTTTCTGTATTTTGCCTGGTGAAATGGTTTCGGTTAACCGCGGTTACTTTCGGCGCCTCCCATCCCCGCGCAACCCTCCAGTAAAAGACAAAGAAAATAACAGCACGGTTCTTGGTCGTAGCATGGAATACTGTAATATATTCGCATTGTTCTCTGCGGCCGGTTTTTGCCCGAGGGCTAGCGGCGTTTCTGCCCTCCAAAGGAGAAGATTCGTTGCGTCGCAGATGCAGAAGGAAAGGGAGTCCCTTGCCGTGAACGTATCGGGGTCCCCCTCGATTTGCTTTATTGCGAAACGTTAAATAACCACGTCGCGGTATACTCGTATGAAAATGTTAACACGCGCTACCTCCCTCCCCGCCCCGTCCCTCAGGAGTGGGCGAAAAATTTATTTATACGCGAGCCCCGCGGTGAGATCGACATCGTTCAGAAAGGACCGCGGTAGCGCGAGTTTCTTGTCAATTATGCAAAACCGATTAGGCATGGATCGATTAATATAACATCTTATTCTGCTCGTTGCTGGGAGTCGTGGGTATTTATTTTCACGTTGCATTCGAAGAATCGGACACGTAAATACGAAGAAAAGGGGTTGCCTGATGCGTACTCGATAAAAGGAAACCATATTACAGATGGCCAAATATCAAACGTTCCTCGGTGGAGCTTTTCTTTTTTACAAATGAAAATTTTCATGATTTTTTTTGTTCAACTTTGAAAGGTCTTAGGTACGTTTCAAATTACATTTGATAGTAAATGATACACTCGATCATCATTCGAAAAATATATATTCGATTAAAAGTTTAGAATTGTTCATTAAGTGTACAAAGACTTTTTTTGGGGGAAAAAAAATGATACTCTAATTAATGTAAGAAATGTTGCTAAATGTTCTCATTAAAACATCATATGTTTTTAATTCTATTTTATTGGTCGTATTTGATGCACCTCTGAACCATAGTAACGTTAATTCTACTGGTCCAGACATCGACAAATACCATGCTATCGCGGTGCACGCAATGGAAGACCTTGAAGTGCCGTCAAGCATACCTCGAGAAGCTTTGTTACGTGCCCGACGATAACAAAGTAACCGTCTACTCAGTAATCTATCGCTATCGCAACCTAACGCGAGTAGAAATGCACACCGGGTGAAAGCTCAAGGTGCAAATGGCAGGTAGTCGGCATACTCGCTCGTATATCCGTCTTTGATGTCGTTGCCTTCCAGGAATGAATGGGAAGCAGTTAAAGAGTGGGAAAATTTATTATGTACGTGAAATTTTCAAATGAAGAATTAACGCTAAATTTCCTAAACTTTATTTGTACCCATTTCTACCGCGATCGATTAAATGGCAAGCATTACATTCAAATTCAAATTGTTGATTCGACTGTTACAATTATCTTTTTCAAGTTATAAATATATCTAGAGTCCATTTTATACAAGTAAAATAAATCAGGTTCCATTTGCGAATGCATTCGCAATACGTACCGGAGTGTAAAGTAATTATCATTTCGAAAGTCTCCTCCTAGCGTGATACACTTTAATTATTGTAGAACAGAGAATTTGTTGCGATTAAAGCCGCGCTAACGTCACTAGGGCAATTTTTCATACTGAATACCGGTGTGGTCGATGAGTGGCGGCGTTTCAAAGAAGAAATCACGATAAATCAATGTCAAAGAAACGATATTAAGAACGAAACAATTATTTTCCTTGCGTCGCCGTGGAGTTCGTTCGTGTGCAAATTATATCAAGCTGAGGAGAAAGAGAGGCTGGGGGATATATATACAAGGCTTCAACTGTTGAAAGAAATCATGAGCTCTTGGGTCGTAGGTGATTACTACCGCCTAATTATTCTTCGAATTTCTGCCCATAAAAACTATAAGGACAGAGGCTTGACGAGAGAAAAAAAATCAGCAACCTAATTATAGGTTTAGATTCGCCTATATTCGAAACGTAGAAAACATCATTTATCAATTAAAGAGAAATCCTGCGAAGGTTATATATTTTTGAAGTTGTGCACATTCTTATGTACATTTGTTTCATATCGCCATTTGCCATGAATGCATAAACGCAGTCTACTTATTACTATGCCAAAATTACCTTTTCTTTCACTAGCGAACATGAATTTATTTTGTCACAAGTATAATAAAATTGTGCAAACGATTTGTTTGAAAATATAATTTACATTGTCCAATCACGGTTGTTTTATTATGCCCCTTCCATGACCACCTAATCATCTTCTTTTAATGAATATCTTCTGTACTATTATCATATAATACGTTTTAATCGAACGATCTGAGGCTATAAAACAGGAAAGGAACTTTTCGAGGATAAAAATGTAATTCTAAAAAAAACTTTGCTGAGACTGCCGAAGCTGGATATGGGAATTTGGCTGCAGCATTCGAGTATGCTAGTGCATGCAAGTACGATAACGGTGGGGAACAGGACTCCCAGTGGAGTACAACATACATTACTTTCTTTACTGGCATCAAATACGATACCCCTCGAGTAACAGTGTACCGTTTAAACGTGTACTTTTACAGCGACCAGATTATCTTGTCAAACGTATTTTCTCACGTTCAACCAAAAGGCAATAAGGTCTATGAAATGGTTGTTAACTAATCCAATTCCATTTTTGGGAGCATGATTATGAAACGTGCCGATCAATTAAATTAGAAAGACACTGAAAAAGCAGTCTCGCTTTAATATTCTCTCATCTCTGCATCCGACGCCATTTTCTCACCTTAAAGCAGTGTTTTCTAAACTAGGGGGCGCAACCCCTAGTGGAGCATCTTAAAATCCAACGAGTGCACAAATAAAATTTTTAAACGGAATTTTAACGCGATTTAGTTAATTATTGCTTTCAACGTTGATACATTAAACGAATAAAGGCAATTTAATTTTGATTTTACAAGTACAAACTACCTTCTGGGAAGTTCATTTGATATTAATTAAACTAAATATAACAAAAACATTTTCTTTACAAATATCAGGACACAAAAATTTGAGTCTTTTTATAGATATGTCTTTGGAAACTTTACACAGCACTGCTTTAAAGGTATTTAACCTTGTCGTTATTACAAATTTCATGGAGATTATAAATTAATATTCTTAAAATTCCAAATCACCTACCTTGACAAAGGAGTGAAATTTCACTTTACTAGGAGAAACAGGCGGACTGGTGGGCTGCCGTTGGTTCCTTGGTTCTTGAAGAAGATTCTGCACCTCTAACAAGAACCCCTTTCTAGCGTATCTGCTCCTAGGACTGGACTGAAGATCTCCTTCCATCTTTGACTTTTTGATTAATTTCAAATTCTCTTTAGCATTCTGTCTGAGTATAACGTGGGTCAGTCTTCTTGTATTGGCTCTGAAGTCGTTATTACAAAGCCTCCTCCAAGTTTTGGACACCATGCTGACAGAACACAGATCTTGAGGTCCGAGGTAGGAGAATATTTTGGAGACTATCCTCCAATGGTTACTCTTATCTCCGAGAAGAGCCAATATGTCTACGGTTTCTCTACCAGTGTAATCTGGGTGGGCTCTGGTACGATAATAGTTAATGGACTTGGCATTTTGATTAAAGTCCAGCCTTTTCGGCTTGATCTCTGCGATGGTAGCAAGATCCGTGATAGAGAGCTGACTTAACTTACGGTTGTCTGCTGAAGTGATCGCAGGACTAGCTTTTTTTCGACAGCTTGGCGAAACCACGAAACGTGGAGGCGGCGGAAGCGGTGTTCTGCGCCTAGGCGAATTAGCTACCTCGGGTGTACTCTGTGGCGCGATGACTAGCTTCATTTCTACATCGTCCTCGATAGGTTCGGAGGCTATAAACGAAGAAGAAGGCACTGCCGGCGACGGTGGCGGTGAAAGAAGTTGCAAATTCGTCGAAGCTGGCGTAATGGGAACAGTCGTCCTCCAATTTCGACGCGTTCTAGTCCGAAGATCATATTCTCGACACTCCGTGCTTCGATCAATCAATTCGGCACTCGAATGCTCGAGCGACTGATGATTGCCATTCAAGCTTGTCTGATCCTCGAGCAAACTCCCGGTTTCCAGAGTTTCAGATGTTAAATAACCGGAATCTGATGCGTGTAACAGGTGATTCAATTTCATTCGATGCCTCTGACCCCGTTCCGACTGCAGAGGATCCACTCTGAGCCTGTGATGCCTTTTCGAAGAAATACAAGACACCCTAGATCTGCATCCTGAAACCACCGGCGTGTACACGCCAGAATGGGGAGTAAAAGCAAAGTAACCGCTATCTCCACTGTCATGAGAACTACGATTGCTCGCGTTTATTGTTCTGTGAGGCGTGTTGCCGATACCCATACTTTCCATTTCGTCCATCTCCATGCTGTTTTCCCGCGTAGAATTCGTTGACAAACACCAGCTCTCGAACTACATCTTCTTACACTCGATCGAACGCGTCCCGGTAACGCGCATAGTTATTTTCCTTTCTTCCAGTTCACCAAGTTCAAATAAATCCGAGAAATATTTCGCGCACGTTTTCTCGACGTTGACGTCTCGACCACTTTCTACGCATCACATCTGTCTTGAAGAGTTTACACGAGTTTTGTCCATGCTTCCAGCGTGTATCGCCCCACTCGGCACGCTCACGTGCGTCGCGCGGGAAACTGCCTCGCGGAGAGCATCTGCTCGTGAATCCTCGACCGAACGTGGAACTTCCACCACCCCTCCGCACTTAGTAAACAAACGCCGCTCTTTTTGACCGAACCGAAGACAAATCAACGGTATTCCTTCGTCTTTCACTTGTCACCGTTATCCCCGTGTGACATTTCGTGTAAAACGTTTAATGTTACTCGATCAACGAAATCACAAGATCTGAAAATATTGATATTCGCGATGTCAAGGATTACTAGACAAGGACTCTTGTCCGAAGGGAACATGCGTGCGCGGGCATTAACTCTCTCTGTGTGTTCTGCAGCCGAGGCACATCGAAACTTTGAAATCTGTTTATCCGTTGTCCCACCGTGGCTCCCTTGGCGATTGCCCGACCAATCGGCTCGCTCGTCTCATCCCGCCGTTCGTTGCCAAGCGCTGTTATTGGTTGTTGACTGTTGCTCGCGTTTATCTACGCTGTCGCCCCCTGACCGCCGTCGCTCGACCTACCGAATTCTGTTGCCGGGGACGGGGAGACTTTCTTGGTTCCTCGCAGAGACGGGCAACAATTCGGGGAGGTGGCCGAGATTTTCGTCTAGATAACACATTTCGAGTAATAAGAAGATACGATGCTTTTAATCTGTCATTCGTTCGATAGGAAATTAAAATCTATATCGTGGAATTAAATTTGATTTCGCGTTGAACGAATTACTGCTTGTTTGAATCGAATGAGCGTTGCGAATAAATGTAATAGTGTTTCAATCGTTACACAAACTTTTTATTCTTTATCTATTATTCTATAATACATGAATAATTAATGAAAACTTATCTAGGTTACTATCGGATATAGATATTAATTTTGAAGATAATTATGGAGCAATTATAACAATTATTTTGCTTTCGAAAAATATAGTAACAAATTCTATTTAAATCATTTCAAATATGCAATAAATTCCTGCACGAAGCGTAGTCTCGTTTTAACTTTTTGGTCGGGGTTTTCTCTTAATATCTCCTTAACGAAGCCTCATCCAACATTTTTGCAAAGGAAATTGTTGTTCAAAATCGTCTCAGCTACCCCCCATTTCCGGCTCCTCCCCGACTTTTGGGACACCCTGTATGAGAGCAATAGGTTAGTTAATGGACACAGGAGCGGTATCGCCATCTAGCGGCGGCGACCGAACTAATTTTTCACATATATTCACATTTTTTAATTTTTTCTGCATATTCATATAATTTTACATCATAATTATCGCAATCCAACATCTAATTGTTGATTTGTACACTAGTAATTTACTGATATTAAGTTTTAAAGAAAATTAAAATACCGAAATATACAGTGCCATCTCTCGGGAAACCACCCAAGTTTACCGTCAAATTTCCACTTCTGCGCCTACGAAATGGCAACCCGTCCGACAAAACCGGCTGCTACTGATTGCCGAATAACAGGGGCATCTGTAATCACAATACTGCCATGTTACGTTGGCGTTGACTTGTAAATATTTCATTAGAAGTTTCAAGTTCGCACGTTGTTAGGTGATAAATTGTTATTTGGACTACGTTCAAAGCATCGTGTGATAATATTCGAGATTTCATGTAAAATGGAATCCAGCAAGTCGGAATCAACCCCAAAGCAAGCCATGGTGTATATTTGCGGAGGTATGATTTAAACTAAAGATAACCTCTCCTAACAACAATTTTTTTACACAATGAAACATTTTTTACAGTATGCATTGCTTAGATTTTCAGTATGACAATGTCATTACTCCATTACTCCATTCTAAAATGAACTATCTTCAAATTCGTTATGAATGTTTTAGGAGATGTGTTTACAATACGCAAATACATTTTTGAAGATTCATGACGTCATAATTTTATGAATTTTGAAGTAATTTCGAACGTTACAATATTGTACAAGTTATACTAAATCAAGTAAATTTATCTTCTTCTTTTATAAAGATAATTACACTTTTTGTTAATCTACTTGTACTGTTTAGTTACAATATTAATTATAAATTCACAATAAAACTTATATAGTGTTTATATTTTACATTAAATGTAGATTTGTATATTTGTAGAATGTCATCACGATAATGAAATACGTCCCAGAGATCCGATTCGGTGTAGGGAGTGTGGCTACAGGATTATGTACAAAAAACGTACCAAGAGACGTATCCTTTTTTTTTTTAACAAAGTTTAAACCAATCGACATACTTGATCGAGTACACGTACTATATACATAAGATTATAAAACTATTTATTTTCCTTAATAATGCTTAGTTGTCGTATTTGATGCACGGTGATTTTGATGTAATATATAAGTCTATCATAAACCTAAGGATGTAAATAAAGATAATGCTACAGCTTTGTGCACACTTTGAGTAGTATATATTCATATATTATTCCTTATGTAAGGTCACAGTTTTTAATAAAAAAATACACAACATTGTTGCAAATTAAATATTTATTCCCATCCCACATCATTCATAAAGTTGTACTTTTATGCTTGCAATATTACCTTAGAAAATTATAACAATATTAATCCAAATATATTTCATAGCTCTTTATAAACTTTAAATTGATTTTTTTTCTTCACATTGTTCACCAAAATTCCGTTGATTATGTATCAATGCAGATCATATAATATAAAACATTTTAAGCAATATATGTTTTTTATTTACAATAAATAAATTACATTTTCATCAGTAGTTCAACAGAGTCACAGAATCAGGAAGAAAAGTGACAGCGATACTAGCAAAGTGTTGGCATTCTTACATTTCATAAAAGCCAATGTTCTTATATGTTTCTGTGTACATTTTTATAAAATCTTACTCCGGTCCCATTATTTGATATTTACGAGCAAACGCTCGATTTGTTTCCATTAAAGTACCCTTTCTTTTTCTTTATCATGAATTAACTTCTCAAGCCCGAAATGCTTCGTTAATCTAGCAACTGATTATAAAAGCATACAATAGAATTGTTGCACGAATGCAATTGACATTATGCACTCGGAAAAATATTTATAAAATTTGAATGATTTACATCACCTATAATACATGTAAAATACTAACCTGCCAACTGTTTGCGTTACTGTCAGCATTCATTATAAAACGGTAAAAAGGTAGGGGCCGTTTCAGAAATCCAACTTGAATGAAATGACAAAAGCTGATATCTTGGAAGTACTTTTTTGCAAAACACAGTTCGATTAAAAATAATTCACGCATTGGGATTTTAATCGTGCTTGTTTTTAAGATTTCTAATACTGAGTTTGGAAGGAGCCAAGCCAACTTCTTACAGAAGATTTTAATATGATATTATGCAAGACAAAACAATTTATCACCTACAATAATTCATTTTTTTCTTTCCATACTAAAAAGATATGATCGAAATTTGAAGAGAACATTGTAAAACATTAATTTTGTTTCTTATATATTGTTTTTGAAATTTTAAGATCATTTACGTTTTACAAAAAATAGTGCCAGTTTCCAAATTCATTCGCTAAAATAAATGAAGTAATGTAAAAATTACGAAAATGGAAGACGGAATAAAATGGAGTTTCTTCACGCTTAAAACGACTGAAATATTTTAGAGCTTTTGAATAACAATATATAATTAAGCATGTAAAACATTTTTAAGAAATTTCTGAATATCTTTATTTATGAAAATCTATCGATTACTACTTAGAATACTAATGGAAGACAATTGTGCATTCGTCTTATAGAGAAATTCTTTCAAAATAGCAGATTTTGTGAAATAGTATATTTATAGATATTTTAGATAAACATCTTAAAATATCGGAAAATGTGACAAAGGATTTCTTTGCGAACATGATTTATTCTAGATGATAAATGCTTTGCATAGTTTTTAGTGTTGCATGTATCAAGTACTTTAAAATTTGTTCATAGTTTTTGTCTACTAAACTTTACACACTATTTAATTTTAAAATAACATTTGGAACTATTTTTCAATTATTAGTTATCTAATGAAATATACGAATAAACTTAAATTTCAACAAATTCAGTTGTTCATAAAAACTTTCTATTTGTGTTTTAACTGAAAATATGTTTACACAAATATTTGTGTGAACTATCTAAAAATATTCTCAAATATGACGTTTGACATACTTGTAACGTCTTAGATTAAATTAAGTTGGCTTTCCAATAATGTAATATAAATTTATTTTATATCGAATTGTTTGTTCTCTACTGTAGGATACAAATGATGAAAAATGATCGTATTCATTGTCCCTTAGTCTAAATCAATAGATTTGATATGTAAATGATGGTTCGTTATGTATGCTCGTGAAAGTATGCAAAATACCTCTAGACAAAACAATTGTTTCGAAAATATATCCAGAATCATAATCTGAAAGAACTACTTTAGCAATCACATATAAGATAGTAAAGAGATAAATATTACATATCATATGAAATTTGGCTTCAGCTGCATTCCAAAATATTCTTCATCCGTGGAATCTTTCCTTCTAATATATCTTATCAAATATTAATTTCAATGCAAAAGTTACTTTTTTTTTTATCTCGTCGTTTCTTCTAAAATACAAACATCGTTGGCTTGGCCATTGTAAACATACACACGTGCACGCTTTGGAAATTCATACATGGTTTTGTAATCGGAGTTGATAGCATTAGAATGGACATACACCAAATGCTATATTAAATTATACTACATTGATATTGTTTGGCGACAATCACTTTAACTGGACCTCAATGTATACGATTGTGCGGTCTGTCTATTCGTCTACTACTTTGTCTCAAGCACATCTAGGTACAAATTATGATAATCTAAATCTGATTATGCAGTAGGAAAGACAAGTCGTGCTTCGATGAGATGTTAAAAACTGGGTGCTGTATATTAGATAGATAATTATAAGATAGAATAGCTGTCTCTCGTGGAAGGTATGTAGCTTCTTAAACGTTGTAAGAAAGATCAGAAAATCGGTTATCCAGCTCGTTGATAACGATCATAGACCTAACGATCGAGTTCAATTTAATTTACTGGAAAGTATAATGTTTTATACCATCCATTAAACAGAGCTAGGGAACGATCATATTTATAGTTAACGTAACATTATTTAAATCATCGTTTAATCATTACTATGATTTCATTTGTTATTCATGTATCTTATCATTTTATGTATATATTCATATTTAAGTTTCTGATTTCCTTTAATATGTATATAACAAACAAATCCCAGTGATTCATTTCATTCTGCTTCTATCTTCTACTTATTGGCATTAGTATATAAGGTTATAAAATATTGTTTTTGCACTGGAAAACTAAATTTGTCTACATAACCTAGGAATTATATTTGTAATTACAAACGTTTGGTTCTGTTCGATGATGCAAATAATGAATAAAAGGTTATTTTAATTAATTTGTAATTGTTTCATTTTTTAAGAAAACCAAGAAGCCTTGCCTAACTCTGTTTCCAAAGATTTGAAATACATACGTATTCCAGAAAGACGAACGGGAGAATGGAGGATACAAAGATGATACATTGGAATTAACAAAATGTACAATAATGACCGAATAACCGATTCTGTTCCTCATTATGGATCACTTAAAATTATAATAAAGACTAACATGATTTCATTATATTACACATAAATATATACAAACACATCTTCTCTTATATCAACAATAATTCTCGTAATTGTTCATACTAATATCATACAAATATATACAGGATGAGTTACCTACTATACTGGAATTGTAAATCTTTTCATTGTTTTTCATGATACATAGTTCAAAGAAGAAAATTTTTGACTCGAAGGAGCATACAATAATTGTAAAAATTACTTTTCTCTTACTGTTGCAATTTGCCAATAATTCAAGGTGTATTTAGATTCTCTTGAATATTGTCATATCATGCGATTTTGTAAATTAATTTTCCTCTTTGAATTTTTTTCATATTACCAAAAACAACAGATATTTACAACTTTAGTCACGGCTAACTCACCCCCTCTCTCGCTCAATGTTTGTGTGTATGTGTACATGTGTGCGTGTTCCGTGTATACTTCATGTACCGATAATTAAGATATAATATTAATTTTTAATGTTAGAATACTCTTCAATGTTGAACGCAACAGTTGCACTTTAAATACAGAATCACATGCCAGTTCATTGCACCTCATGCTGATACAAGACTATTGTATATAAATATCATATTTTTTACTACATATGAGAACTATGTTCTTATAAGTTACATTCCACCATTTTTCGAAGAAAAGCTTAACAAGTTTTAAATTAAAACTTTCAACATTGTCTTTTGGCCTTCAAGTACAACAACAATCGGAAGTTCAAAACTCTTTCAAATAATGTATTACTTCTTTTACTATATTTATGTAAATTATGATTACCTGCTTTGCAGAACAGATAATGTAGCTTTCAGCCCCTAACAAAGTGATGTTATCTAACAGCTATACAACTATATAAACTCAGTATTATCTTTCATATAAATAAAATGCAATTCTGTCTAATTGTGATGAAATTACAAACATATGGCATCACTAACTTCTTGTTAAGAGGGGAAGTTGTTTGAGGTACCAACTATGAATTATACAATATCTTACTTATTGTTCCTTTTAGAGTAAAAATACATATGATGAATGTTGTTCCAGATTAAATTTGAAACTTTCATTTGGTGTATGCAAATCCTTAATAGAATTGATAGTAAACAAAATATTAACCCAACACTTCCTGTTTTTAATATTCCAGAGGGTAAAGCTGTTTGCTTATGCCTCAGGACGATTAAACAAAAACTATATATCCAGAAGTGTTTAACTAATGTTTGCATTCAAATAATATTTTTTATTCCACGCAATGTAGAATAGTTCAGGTAGTAGTATGTAGTAAAATAGATATGTAATTGAATTTTGCTCGTTTGAAGTCATTAGTATAATTATTGTTCAAACTATTTATTAAATAAATATTTTTATACAAAATAGAATCCAAATGTAACATAAAATAAAAAAGTTGATTGTTTAATTGATAAATAAAAATTTCTAGGTGGTGAAATAGAACATTTATGATCATTTATAAACAAATCAAAAATCATTATTTTCACAAAACTAAAGAAGCATTAAATAAAAACATTTCCACATTTCATTTCGTAATTTTGAAAGACTAAATTTGATCGTTGTTTATTTTGTAAATCTTTCAAATAGAAAATAAAGAATGAAGTAATAATAATAAAACAAAGGAAGTAAGATTGAACAAATTTTTAAGGATTTAATTTGATTTAAAATGTGCTGCATATTCCAGCATTTACTCATTTTAAATATTATCTCCTCTATTATCCTGTAGGTTTTACTATTACAAATTGATATCAATTTTCATTATTAAAATATTGTACATACTACACTGAATTTAAAAGTCCTACTTTATAGTCTGACTATTGAATTTTTCTACAGGAATAATAAGAAAGAAAATTTTCAGAAAATCTTAGGTCTATTGAAAAGACTAAAATTATTCATGATGTGGGAACGTCCTCATTTATTTTGAACAACACTAAAAATAGAATCAAAGAAACTTTAATAAGGAAGATAGAGCCTTTTGTTATAAAATTTCATGACTTCATATTAAGATTAACTAATTGACTAATTAAGACATAAGAACAACTTGCATTTTATTAAATGTTATTAAATGAAATTGAAAAATACTTATACATATTGTTACAAAAAATAGAGTTTTGACTCTCTTTCTGTAATAAGGTCATAGCTATTATTAAAAAAATATGTTCAAAATATCAACTATCACTGCTTTGATGACTTAATTTTCAAGTTTCATATAGGAAGAAATTCTGATTTAAAAAAACTAAGTTAACCAGATGTTATTTTATCGATTCTTATATTTTTAAAACATGAAATCATTGATTTTCATTGTGTACTAAATTTACCTGTATGCACACATGTATCGACATGGATCATCATATTGGTTCGAAAACCAAGTATTAAATATAACAGATTTTTATATTAAAAGTAACAAGTCTTCTTCTCGTTACTAATATTTACTATATGTATACCACTGTAACACAGAACTTCCTTTAATAGAGTTTCTTATAATTACCTTTTCAATACATGGAAGATTTTTGCAATTCACAATCGCGGTAACAAACTTTTCATAACTGATGAAAATATTCTTGGTTCTAGAGCTTTCCTTCGAAATGTGATGGTATTCAGAGTGTCCCGTGAAAAGTGTGGTTATTTTCTTAGAAACTAATGAACATATCGACTTTATTTTTCCTACAAACTATTACGAATAAGGAGTACATTACACAAGTGTTGGAGAGACGCCAAAGATAGCAGCGTCCTCTTAATATAAACCACCAGACGAAATACAATGTAAACAAAAAAATCAGTTCTAGAAGATAAGAGTTATCTAAATATCTTTTTTTCATTTAACAGTTATGTTTCTTGAAACATAACCACTCTGTGCTATTTTACTTTACAACAACATTTTACTTTACAACATAAATAAAGTCGATATTTTCATTACTTTCTGAGAAAACAGATTGTAACACTTTATAGGGGACATCTATACGTACTATAACTATTTTATCGGCACGGCAACGAATTCAGTCAAATAACTTCACCGTTGATTTCTTGGTTCACTGTATTATTTTGGCACTATGTGTCTTCAACTTTCTGTTTATTGTGATCTTCCTTGACTACAGACTCGTCTGTTACCTTTTTCTGAGTATTCTCTTTCCCTCTACACTTGTCCACGCCCCTATCCCCCAAATGTATATTTGTACTAGACTCCGATTCGATATTATGTTCAACAAAACAATGTACTTGCAATTCGTTCATAGTACGCATAGACACCGTGCAAATTTGGCACTTGTATGATTGCATGTTTTCATCCGGCCTTACATCCTCCACGGGAAATGTAGGCTGATTTGGCCTCTCTTTCGCGCTGTACTCGCGCCCCTGCTGCTTAAACTGAGGATTCCCAAGTTGAACATCAGACTTTGGATCTTCGTTGGTGATTGGCACATGATATGATCGAGACATATCCGTGTCTGTTGTTACTTTTATAGAGCACGGATGGATCGCATGCTGTGGTATAGGCTCACCCTCGTCCGAGGACGTCTCGCCTCCACTGATAACTTGGCTTGGAATAGGCTCAGAATCCCATTGCCCTATTTTACTAGGATCTTTCTCGCAAAGTCTTTGAGCCAGCATCTACCAAGAAAGATCGATCACATAGAAGATTAGTTTTTGAGATGATATCATGCTAAGACTTTTATATTTTTAAAGCTTGTGGAAGAAATTAACTTGTCATTTTATTAGGAAACTCTATGAAATATCAAATTGAATTCACTGTATTCTTTTGCGAAAATATTTGAACTTATTATTAACATGGAAATGTTCTAATACGTTAGAAAATAATGAAACGCATTTTACGTACCTGGAGACTAGTAAGACTATTATCACAGTCGGTAGTATCAATGTCGTTCAAATTGACGCCAGACCTTTCCATCTCAGCATACGTTCCGAATGGCAATTTACCTAAACATTCTAATTTCATAATATGCATCTTGCTGCGAAGATGTTTCGCCAAATGACCGTGTATTCTGAATGCTATTTTACAGTCAGTGCACTTAAACGGTCTAGGATTGCTGGTAGTCGCAGCTCCGAACGTGGAAGTCATACTGACCTGTAATATGTAACATTTAATTAATATTTAAAGATTTAGACCTTTATTGGGATAATTTAAGATAATTAAAGATTAAAAATTAAATTTTTTAGCTGTTTACCTTATTGTGATGAGAAACAGATCTTTCATGTTTTGTCAAATGACCCTTGGTTCGAAAAGAAACTGCGCAGCTTTCGCATCTAAATGGTCTCTCAAAGTAATGAATGTTGATATGCAACCGCAACTGACTAGGTTTGCTGAACACTTTGTTACAAATTCCACAAACACTTCTCCCATCTTCGGTTACACTGTAACTACAATCGGTAGATTCAGTTCTTTCATAGAAAATTAAATCTATATTCCGATGATAGAAACAATCAAGATTTCATGGCAGACACGTACAGTTAAATACTGCAAAAAGCAGATAGTCAACGTATCCATAAAAGACTCACCTGACATAATTGGGCGCAGGTCCACTGGAAGGCTGTAAGAACTCAGCTTGCGGCTTGGTACTTCCTCCAGTAGGCGAAGGTGATCTGAACCCAGGTCCTCCGACGACCATCTTCCGTGCAACCGTGTGCTTGATACTTTCCGCTATGCTCTGCTTCGTCATCTCTGTATGTTTCATTTCAACGCGTTCCACGTTTCTCATGTCCACGGTTGGCGGTGGTCTTGGAACATCTTGCATCTTGGTGGCGTCGTGTATGGCCAATGGGATCATGTCAAAATTAACCCTAGGTTCTTGAGGCTGAGGGTGTCTGTACTCCGACAACAGAATCATGTCTCTGCTCGGTGGTCGGTTGTCCACGTTGCTCTGTCTGATCTCTATGCTGTTCAAAGCCGTCATATCTTGACTTGGGCGTATGTCGTGACCCAGAGGCTTGAATTCGCGACTAGGAGGTCTCAATTCTTGCCTGCACAATTTGTAGTCCTGCGCGGGTGGTCGCAGTTCTTGCATCTGACCTCTGTAGTCCTGGTTCGGCGTTCGCATTTCGCGGCTGGGTGGCCTCATGTCCAAATTCCGTGGACTCTGACTCTGCATTCGATGGTCCGTCGTCGAGACCCTAATTTCGTGACTCATTGGTCTGATCTCTTGATTGGCCGTGTGGCATTCCCGAGCTCTTTCCAATTCGTTCATCGCTTTCATCGAACCGAACACCGAATTCCTTTCCATGTCATTGTTCAAGTGCGGTATTGCCAAGAGTCGATTGTTGGCCTCAGAGTTGAAAGACTTGGGTGAGTGACAATCCACACTCTGCGGTGTGCTCCTGTTAGGGGACTCCCCGGAGTAACTGGACCTCTCCACGCAATTGTTACTTTTAGCTATACCGTATTCCACGCTCGTTTTTGGAACGGAATTGATCAAACCATGCTCAAAATTCTCTCTCTCGGGAATCGTTCGACTTCCTTGCTCCTTATCCCTGTGAATGGACTCCATATCGAAGGATCGTCGTTCCACCGCAACGTTGTTCTGATAGATCTTCTCTCTGATCTCCATCTTGATCTCATCCGTGGTGTGTTTCGACACGTGCTTGATCCTGGAATCCAACACTGTTTGCTGCATCTTGCTGGGATCGGTGTACGTTACCGTGGGTGCATTGTTCGATTCCATGGTCCTGGATTTCGGAGAGAGCTGCCTCAGATAAAAGTCCCTTTCTTTAGGATGCTTCTCTATCTTCGTGTTCCCTACGCGATACTGTTGTTTCATTTTGCTGTCCATCATGTGTCTTTCCGTGAGATAGGCCTGCAGCATATGACCCTCGGCGTCTGGTTTCCATTCTCTGCCTTGGATCGGTAGTCTCTCCATCGTTTGGACGATCGTTTGCAGAAGAACTGGCTCCGAGACGGGGGTCAGAATATCCGCAGGTTTGGCCCTCTGCAAGATGGGAGATGACAAGGATTGCATGGCTGGCTTCGTTGTGAGATCCATGGGCTGAGGCAAACTGTTTCGCGAGTCTGCGTCCACTTCATCCACTTCCACGTCGGAGCTATCCTTCTTCGATGACTGGATCACGGTTGTTCTGGATTCTTCGGGGGCGGTACGGTTCGATGGAAAGTAGTAGCGATAAGGCAGCTCGTTCCGAACGAGGGTGGTTGCTTGAGTGCTAACACCTTGACCGCTCAAAGGAGAGTTGCTCACAGCGACCGAGACGGTTGCTGATGTGGAGGTCGTTGGGAAAGTCAAAGTGTACGGATAAGTCGTGGGTCTTCCGGATGGCAGAAGACCTGGGAATCTGTTTGTGTTGCGTTGCGAGAGGCTCAATAAGCTCTGGGCTGCTTCCTGTTCTTCGCTTCCGGACTCCTCGCTATCTTCCCCGTCGCTCTCTTCCTCCTCTTCCGAGGACTCTTCCGTGTTGCCACCGGCAGCTAACCGAGCTATGGCGTCTTTGTCGATGTTCTCATCGCAGACCGACGTGGGTACAGGAACGACACCCAGCTCGACACACTTCTTGTAATGAGCTTTGGACTTCATGTGCTTTGTAAGGTTGCCTTTGGTTTTGAAACTACGTACGAAGATTAAATGTAGTTTAGGAATAATAATTTAAATGAAAGTTTGCTCAAATCAATTTTCTATTATTTAATTGTTATTTACGTTATAACATTTGTAGGTTTCAAAGGTGATGTTAAAACGAAAATAATAATTATAAAACAATTTCATAAACGCGCTAAGATATCAAGTAAAATACCTCTGTTAGATATCTTGTATTATTTATAAAATTGTTGCTTAAACATTAATTACGAAATACGACTTTTTCAGTTTCATATTACTGAAATTGAAAAGGAACGAGACGATTCAGACTAATTCTGTGAATCGTACGATAAGAAAAAATTGTAATCCAGATTGGGAAAACTATACTAATCTATGGACCGAGTAAAGCTTACTATCAACAAAGTGGCATGAGATACGTTAAGACGCTGCAGAAGCAACTTACCTAAAAGCACAGTGCTTGCATGTGTACGGTCTTACGTCTGTGTGCGTTCTGATATGTTTCTTTAACATGGATGGCTTTTTACAGCGAATGCCGCATTCCTCGCAAACGTATCGACCTCGACCTTACATAACAGAGAAGTTGTAATTTTTAACTATGCAAAACGATGACATACTGTTTAAAGGAAAACTACTTATAAACCGCGCGATATGGAAAATGCGTACACGTGCGATGCATATTATATTTCAATAATTGGAAAAAATCACTAAATACTTCTCGTTCCGAAATACACGGTGAGTCATGAGAAACGGAACTTTTGAATAACATTTTTGGATTTTTTAAAGAAATTTTGTGTGCTTCAAGGACGTTTAAAAAAAAAAAAAAAAGGAGAAATTTGCAAGTCCTCTGTGTCTTTCTTTTTTCAACATAATCTTGGATGAAGTTTAAAGTTAGAAATCCAAGAATGGAAACACTAAAGCGTAAATGTGAAGTTAATTAAGTTTTTATGGAAGGCTTGTTCGTATTACAAGGGTCAGAACCGACCTATATTCTTTAATCGCCTGATATAACTACAACTAGCCAATTAGGGTTTATCAACGTTTCTCGTTGTAATGAAATACAAAACTTGTTATAAGATATTCGAATCTTTCACGGCCCGGTTCTTCACAGCTGATACTAATTGAGGCTACCGGGTTGTAAGCTGTGTCTTTTGGATAAGATACTCCGCCGTTCCGCCAACATTTCAGCTAGCTTCTTCAAGGGTCAAATGAGTCACTGATATCGACGTGCGTCGCGTAGCTTAGATCATTGCAAGGTATCCGTGCTCATGTTACGGTTCACTGGCTACCAATCGTATCAGTGTATCATTTGACCCTTGAAGAAAGAGACTGCAATGTTAACGAAACGTTGGATATCTTACCCAAAGGATACGCGCAAAGATAAACGACCTTACACCACTATAATAATACACATTTCATATTACAAAGCGAAGGTATGGACCAGATGTAAGTTCATTGGAACAAATACACCGTGTGATTCGAAGTCCAGACATGCAGCGCGCACAGCGAAAGACGTATTACTTACCTCTGCCCCTAACATACGTGTAGTCCTCGTTGCTCTCGAAACCACCATCAAAGATCTTGACTCTCTTCGCTTTCTCCTGCATGTCGCCATCCAAACCGCTGTCCAGGTTGGTCGGCGTGGTCGGTCTTTGCGAGGAATGCGTTAAGATATCCTCCTGCTTCTTCGAGGCGGTGGTATAATTGAGAGGTCTATGCCTCGAATCGTAGTGCGCCATGTCGACGTCGGGTGGAGCTTCCTTGCATATCTTCCAGTTGGAGTACATGGACAAACCGTGTTGTTGAGTGACGTACATCGGTTGTGGTCGGTTCAGAGTGCAGTAAAACACCCTGGTAGAGCACTTGAGGCCTAGATATGTGTAGGCGTGTCCGTTCAAGTAGAGCTGCCCGTACGATTTCTTGGGCCTTGGAGTCTCGGGGCTGATCAGAGGTAGCGTGTTCGCGGTGGGGGTGATACCGTGATGCTTCTTCGGCGTGAACGTGCCAGGCTTCAACGGCAAGGAAGTGGGCCTCAGGAATTTGCTCGAGTTGATCTCCTCTTTGGTGGCGTCGCCGTTCTTCGGAGACCTAGCCTCCTCCGGCTTGTCTATCTTAACGACTACATCTACGGAAGCTTTGCTTGGCACATCTGTCTTCGGTGCGTCCAGATTAACGAGCACCATCGACGTCGCGGGTTCAGGCTTTATTTTCGCCCCGTTGAAAGTAGCGCAGTTCTCCATCGACTTTCCTCTGCTCTCGACGAAGCTCGTTTTCAGACGCCCGTTCTCCAAAGGAGGAGGTGAATCGTACTTGGAGCTCGACGACGTATTGGGACCTAACGGATCAGGCGTCTTACTGGCTTCCAATTCGCTCACGTTCCACGTTGACACCCTCTTCCTGCTCTCGGTGGACTCCTTTGGCGAATATCTGAGCTTGCTGTAGGAATTCGCCAGGGATACGTTAGAATCAACGCCGTTTGCGTAACCGAAAGTCTTCTCGACCTTGGGACTTCTGTCGTACGAGAATTCTCGCCTCTCCCTAGGACTCTCCATTCCCTTGTACTTGATAGCCACGCTATTCTTGATATGACGGTCGAGCTCCACCTTGACGATATCGCCGGTGGACGGTACCCTGCGGTACTTGTCCGTAGAGGGTTCAATCTTAATGCTAGGAACTTTCGGGCTCGTGAACTCGGGCTTCGAGGCTTCGCTAGCGGGTGTCTTGAAGCCAAGCTTCGAGTCCTTCGCCGGGCTGGCGAGATCCAGCGGCTGGCCCATCGCGTGCCCGGTGGACATCGGTCCCGGGATACCAGGTACGATCGGTGTTTGTATCTTCACCGGACTGGCGAGATCCAACGGCTGTGGGACCATGTGGAGGCCGGGCAAGCCTGGTATCACTTTGTATCCGGCGTTGCCTGTCGCTATACTCGAAGATATGTCTATGGCCGGGGTGAGGGTGTGGGGTCCAGGCATGCCAGGAACGTACGGTATGACTTTGCCGCCGTGAAGGATACTGGTGATGCCCGCCTGGGGCAGTGTCAGCGGATTGTAGGCAGTGATGCTGGTCAGTGGGTTCAGGTGGGGCTCGAGGTAATTGTAGCACGACATGCTCGGGGCTATGTTCGGAGTTGATATGTTCGGCATGATCGGCGCCAACATCTGTGGCGTGTTGGGCAAAGATATGGAGGTGTTCGGCGTGCTGGCTGGCGTGCCTGACGGTTTGTGCATCATCGTGCCTCCCGAGTGAAGACCCGACCTGACCACGATCGACGCGGTCTCCGACGTCACGCATTTGCTGCTCACCGTATGCTCGCTGGTAGGGGAGTTGGTTTGTCGCGGCTCGATCCTCATCGTTTTCGTTTCGCCTGTATTGTCCAGGATCCTAACCTCACCGCCGAACATCTGCAACGAGTTGGGTCGCGGATACTTGCTGAGCTCCTCGAGGGATCGCAGCGTGGTAGGCACGGATTCCGAGCGTTGCTTCTTCGCTGGTGGTGCGTACGCGTCGACGAGTCTCGTGTTGCCTAAGAGCGGCCCTGGGGAAGGCAGAGGTTGCAGCGTATTGTAATAATCGGAAGACTTTGATTCCAAGTCGGGCTCTCTTTTCTCTATTTCCAGCTTACACTCCATGCGGGGGCTCACGCTGCCCTTGCAGTAGTACCTTCGATGAGCGTCGAGATTGTCGATGCTCGAGTAAGGGATATTGCAAGACGGACAAAGGTAATTTTCGTTATCCGCTGGTCCATCTTGACACGGATTTGGATTGCTCAGGAGGAGGTCCTTGATCAACGAGCTCTCGGAACTGTTCTGGCAATCTTTGCTTTCTCGAACGAAGCTCTCGCTGTAGCAGCGTTTCCTCGAGGCGGATTCCTCGACGGAAGAGAGATTCAACGGCTGATCGCACTGCTTCGTTTCGACGAGACTTTGCTGCCTTTGCATCAGCTTGTGTAGCCGCGGATCCACCGCGTCCACGATCGCTTGATTGTCGGTGATGATCTTGTCGATGTGCTCTTGTACTTGCTCTGGATTCGGCTTCGAACCGGCGCCGGCGGCGGTTGTCGTCGGGGAAGAACTGTTATTGGAAGAAACGGATGAAAGGGAAGACGTTTCGGTGTCGTGGCTGACGCACTGGAGCGCCGTGTGGAATTTTGGCTTGTAAATTTTCCCCGTCCTGATCGTTTTCATGCTAGACATGGTGGACGTAGGCGTCGACGACGGCGGAGGCGGCGGTGTCCCGGTACCGTTGCTCGCGCTGTCCGATAAGCTTATGTCCGAGTCTTCTGATACCTGTGAACATGTTGTGCATTCGAGTTACGGTTACTTACTTCTTGAATCACTGGGTTCTGTGAGGCAATTGTTATTAAGAAATCCATGTTACAGATATAGTATTTTATTGATAATAGGACTGCGTTATTCTATTAACTTTCTACGAGATAAATTTTGTTTTAATCAATTAATTTTGTAAAGAACGAAATCCTCAAGTACCATTTGGAAAACACTTAATAATTGAGATGTATCGATGTACCTTGCTGGCATCACCTCCTTCCATCTTCAGCGCGTGAGCACGAGACCTGCAGTGCTTGTAGAGATTCGACTTGGTCTTAAACGCGAAACCGCAGGGCACGCAAGGATACGGCCTTTCGTTCGTGTGGGCACGGATGTGTTTCTGCAGGACACTTGGCTTTGCGCAGGAGAGCCTGCAATAAGGACACACGTAGCCGCTTTTCCTAGACTCTGTCGGTTCCCCGTCCCCCGGTTCCGGAGAGGCCTCGACCTTGATCGGATCCTTGATCGACTCTCTGGAGTCCTTGGCCGTATCCTTTTTCTTCGGTGTCTCTGGAGAACTGTTGTTGCCAGGGGATTCCTTCTTTGGCTCCAGCTTAGGCGCGACCTCCGTCGTCGCCATCTTCTTGAACTTTTTGTGCAGGTACTTTGGCTCGCCATCGTTATTGTTGTTGTTGTTGTTGTTGTTATTGTTATTGTTCGATAACTGTGGATCTGTCATCGCCACAGTGTGAGTCTCTGCAAAACGAAACATATTGGAGTTTAGTTGGTGTCGACAGTAACGAACTTTGAAATAGTTTCATTAATTTAATGTTAGGAATAATGTTGTTCGGAGGGACAAGATTTTTGGTGAACAATTTCAAGTGCGCGAATCTGTGGTACGTGCGCATACAGAGGTGATTTGAACTATCGAAACTATAAAGAACTGCTCGAGGAATTACGTGCAAAGCACGAGACACGTAATTATTTTTCAAGAAATCTTTTCGACAGTTGATTCTCTCATTACCATCGAGGAGTTTCCGAAGTTCATGGTCGTTAGCTTACCGCGCAGCCTGCATCCTGTTAATGACACGTGAATCATGACAATACAATCCTCGTGGCAGGAAAGAAGATTCCTGGAAATCTCTTGACTCGCGTGTAGTATCGGAAAACAGTTTCAATCTGTTCATGAATCATGCTGTTCGACGATCTCAACAATGCACGCTGAACATTTCACTTTTTGTGGGAACTGCCCGCTAGAAAAAATTGTATTCTTCGATATTTTAAGAAAATGAAAAGAGAATTGGCAGCTTTACACAGACGGAGTTGAGCAATCATTTTATCGTCAAGCTTCTTTCCATGTGTATGTTTAGAAGTCTGACTACTCTCTTGTACAATGCTGGACGAGACACGCTTTTTATAAATGGGATTTTACAATTTCTCATTCGTCAGCAAAGATATAGCGTACTAACTAACGATTATATTGGCGCCGCGGATCTTTTTTGTAACTTAATGTATGTAGATATTCAAATGATTTTTACAGCTCGCTTTACATAGAATATTTTCGAAATATTGTTCATGTTTTATTCTACGTTTTTATAATTGGTCCCCTACAATTTTCATTTTGTTATTTTCCCTTTACTATCTAACAATCTTTAACTCGACATTTAAATAGTCTTGTCTACCAAAGAAACGTTGCAAATAAACTTTTAACCAGCGAAGATATAACGTTCCATTGGAGAATAAACCAACCACACCTAGCAAGGAGGTTTCGTAACGAAATAAATAAATGTATCAAATTAATAGGGAAATCGATGTCCACGGAGGGAATGGTCAGAAAAAAGTATACGCAAAAAGACGATCACAACTCATTACATCTTCATAACGTTCTCATTGCATGTCGCAAATATGATCGAGTAAACAAGTGCATAACGTCATAGGCAGTCTCGACGCACGATAAGAATATTCATTCGATTATTCAACTGCACCGTTGCATGTATGAAACGCGAGAGTCGTTCATTTAATTTTAATCTGATACATCCTTTTGTCGACTATCGTATTCGAATACAGCAACGATATTGGAATACAACTGACGATTTATCTGTTAGCATCGAATAGTTTATGAAATAGATGAAATTAATTTTGGCGAGGAATAACAATCCGAGTGTCTTCGCGGAGAGATGCATTAAGGAACGACTGAATTTTCATAAAACAAGCGACAAAATACCTATGCGATGAAAAGGAAAACGTGGTTAACCTATTTCCTCCACTGTGACTTATGCAGAACTAATGCTAGATGACTAATCACTTGGATTCCTTAGAATTTAGTAGCGCACAGTTCTACTAACGAGCTAGATAACATCGTTATACTAGGTAAAGATAAGAAGAACTACGCGGGGAAAGGAAAACATTGACTATAAAATTGTCTTCAAGGATCCTGAGAGGATTTATTTAAAAAGAAAAACAAAAGCAAGGATACACGACCATACGAAAGGTATGCAAAGCAACGTTGTATCAGTGATCAAAGAACGTTGACTGGCAAGCTTATGAAATTTTCTACCACGTTAAAATTTTGCTTGGCGACCAACGTGTTAAATAATACCACACACAATGGATCACTCAAAGATCTTTACTACAGAAAGTGAATATCAGAAATATATTACACATAAAGCTCCTTATCAGTTACTACATTAATTTATAGACAGATATGAAAATGCTCCGTCACTTGTACGATAAGACTTTGAATAAATTTTAATTTCTCGAGTGACGGTGGATTAGATACTATTTTATTAGGCAATTTTTAATAGAACCTTGATTATCGTTGATGATTCCTCCAATAATATAGCACATCTCTGCCATCAGTTCCAGCCTTACTTGTTGCTTGTCTAGCTCGATAGTACGTTCCCAACCTTACTTTTTCTTTGTGCAATTTCTGACGTTTTACAAAGTCAAGATGACCTTTACTTTTTTACGTAAAAAGCATTTCGTTAGATTTATGAATATGCGAAAATGTTGCTTACCATGTACCGATAAACTTTTGTCTAAAACATTTTTAAATTGCACTACCGTAAATACGTAAAAAATGGTTACAAAACTTGACGGCTAGACTCCGTACAGTTTATGCAATAAAGGAAAGAAAAAACTGTAAAATGCGATACTCGATCGAAGTAGCACCATTTATGGATAAAATGTGATCGAACGACATGCTAGACGAGCACGTTCGACGCGCATTTATCAGATCGCTTAATATTCAAGGCCTAGAAGGTCATTCCTACGGTTTTATGCGAGAATTATATTACGAAAGCGGAAGGAGGCAAGTTCAACAGTTCAGATCACTCGGTCGCCGATTTGTGCGTAGATCAGAACTTTCCTTCAATTGGATTTTTAACATTGGCAGCCAACGAAGCTAGCGAATCGCCACTTTTTAAACGAACCGTCCACTCGATTTGGAATTATTCGCAATTTAACGAGGGCTGTTTTAAATATTCAACGACTTCCATGTCGAGTTAGTAATATGGCCAACTGGTATCAATACGTGACGCATGAAGTGGTATGAATTCTGTGGTTCTTGGCGTAATCGTTTATCGATTCGAAATTAATTTAACCCCTTCGTGCACGCGGCACGGTTCTCGATACAAACCAGCAGTTTCAGGTTACTTAAATTTTAAATTTATATAATTGTCTGTGATCGATTCTGCGATACACGAAAGCATTGCTTCGCGATATTTCTTCAACGTGTACGCTTCGCGTTGATAAGATGATGCATTATTCCGAGAAACACACTTGTTTACCATCGTTAATATTTTTGCGTCGCGTACTACTGTTGACGTTATGTTCGTTTCAAAATCTCTAGGATGCACATACAAGATGGTACCGATAGCGAGAGTACTGTCTCTTCTATTCTATAAATTATTAGTTTATTTAGTTTTCGTGTTACTTTCGTCCGCTATAAATTCCTAACCGGGAATAGAAGAGACACAAGGTATCGC
Source organism: Hylaeus anthracinus (assembly GCF_026225885.1). Lineage (NCBI taxonomy): Eukaryota > Metazoa > Arthropoda > Insecta > Hymenoptera > Colletidae > Hylaeus > Hylaeus anthracinus. The sequence goes on from NW_026533254.1 coordinate 19,574,425, forward strand.
GCGGAACGTGATAACGGTTCACGAAGAACGCAGCTATCGTTGGTGCTCGACGTTGGTCTCGCTGCGAAAGCGTGCAAAATTTCAGTGACCCCTGCGCGTTTCCCTTTTGCAAGTCGTTGCTTTCTGTGGCGGGAATTTCCTTCGGTGACGTCGTCTTCTGCTGCGCTGCTCTCAGAACTGTTGGTAATTTTGGACCACGCTATTTATACGTGGCGACAGAGATGCCGGAAAGACGCTAAGGGGAAAGGAAAGAGAAAGAGGACGGGAGACTGGCAGAACGAGAACCAACCTGCTTTGTCGACGGAAGCATTCCTTCGGAGACAGCGTTGGACTAAATGTGTATTCGATCGACGATTGATCATCAATTCTAATTGCAATTACGATTGAACAGTTGTCAATAGCAGTTATCATCGAGAATTTAATACTGCAATCGATACACGTTGTTTATTTTGACAATTATAATTGATCGAATCTGAATTGCAGTCGCGAACAATCGACGAAATCAAGTTACTTTCGTCAAGTCCGTAGATCGAAGTCTTAAAAATAACGAACAGTTAATCCAACGTCGACATCTGCGTTTAAACAGATAATATTCCTGTTTGATCCTAAGCGCGCAGGGCAAGCATTAATATGCCGCGGGGTAATCCGACACGCAACAGGAAAAGAGGATTTCCATTACTGCAGGATTTACCTTCTTTAATTGGATATTGTAAAGGGAAGATTATTCACCTGGAAGTGAAATCATCGTGTCGAAAATAATGTGAATACCGGGAGAAAACGAGTGCCGAAGAACAACGAAGAGATAAATCGATCGACGAGCTTGGCATTTCTTAACGTAAAGGATTACCAGTTCGAACTATACAACTATAGGTAAAGCGATTAGGTAAAATAATGTTAACGGCAACAGGCTGGATTATCTGACTTGAATGCACAAGTGATTTTTGGACTATTCTGACAATCGTAGCTTTGCATTTAGATGACCCTTTCATTATATCGAATGGTTGTAATACTACCAGCGAGTACTTGAGCATTCTAGATCGGTGCTTTTCAAAGTTTACCAAAAAAAAAAAAAAGAACTAAAAATTGACGCTCCTTTAAACATCCGAAATGTTTAAGAATATGGATGACGCTGTAGTTATGCTTCGCAGTGTATCTCCCTCTGGCAGTCAACCATTCGTCCATTAGTGACATTTTTAACGCGGTGTGCGTGGGTAGAAAATTAAGTATCCTGTGACAATTCTTCATTGATATCGCGGATTCGCGGAACGGTAGAATTCATAGAAAACGAATCCATCGAAGAGTCCGCCGTTTCTGTCGTTCCATTCATTTTTGTGGATTTCCTGTTCGAGGATCCAATAAAGTCATGAAGCGCCGTTTGTTCCACATAACTTCAGAGACTGGTTATCTGTTTACAAAGGGGCCTCCTCGTATTCAATGAATCTGTTATACACAAGGGTTGCGAAATTGCATTAACCTCGTCGCTTACTTCCGTTTTTAATTGGCACGATACGGTTTTACGCGACCTGTTTCGTATCGGTTTATCGGTTTCTGCGTATTCCTTGCTCGCCTCTCGATTCCACTTTCGTAATCTTCTCTCGTTACCGCGGAAGATCGCTGCCGTGAGATTATAATTACTTCCCATCCGTGAGGCGAATTATCGGGTACGATTTTTCGATAAGTACGAGAAAGAAAAGTATTTTTACGCCAAAAACGACCGTCTAATCCATTACGAAATTTGCGTGTTCCAAACCGAGCCAATAATTGATAACGTTAACAGAAAAGCTATTGAAATCCATACTGTATATCGGAACCTCTTTTTATATTTTCATCAATTTTCTGTGTCTGTTTCAATGGTCGTATGGAAATCCAGTCAATTTACCATTCCACGTTTATAAATATCGCGCTTTTTCAATTTCAATTCCCGTGTACTCGAATGCAGTTGCACCTGCGAGACACGGAAACGATTCTAGATTCGTTTTATTTTTATTTAAAATACGCACTGCTCCAAGCTTCAACGGGTTATAATTCATAGCGTAAAACATTCAAGTACTTTTTTATTTGTCAAGAGCAGCAATTTCAAAACCATGCCATTTCGAATGAATAAATTTTCATCCGAACATTATTCAGGCGGAGTGAGTTTTCACGGTACAATAAGTTCATGATTTAATCCGTTCCGAAGCTTGAGGAATGGGAAATACTTGTATCCAGATGAACATTCGGAATGACGAATAAAACATGGACTGTTTGACTGCTTATTTGACAATTTATGTATATTTGTACATGTATAAATAAGTGTGTGAAAAATCAAACTGTAATTTCAAATATTAATTTACGTGCAAATTGCATAGTAGATGTAAGACAGAATATGGAAGTGGTACGATTTTGGCAACTCTCTACCCTACTGCAAATTCAGAAAAGAATTGGTCTCGTTGAGCTTTAGTAAGTAACGAAACGCGCCTTATTTTCCGACTATACGTAGTCATCGTTGGCTGGCCACCGAACCGAATAAAGGTCTGATGCAGCGTTTTCTTGACGCATTGGTGTTATTATTGTTTGCTCTCTATCTCGATAGCTCGCTCCGTGACCTCGTGCCTCTCCCTCTCTTTTCCTTCTACTCGTCAGGTTGTGTACGATACGTCTTTGTAAAAATTTGTTTCAACCTCGCATACAACTGAGATCCTGGCGATCTAAACGAATATTTGACGCAAAACCGTAATGCAGGTAAACGCATAAAAGTAAACAAAAAATTCCTCGACTCTTTCTGTAGTCTGTCGATTAATTCTAAACAGCAATTCGCGCCATCGTGCTTTGTTCTCAGGGAGGATTTCGAAAAATTGTCTACTTTCTTCGCGCTGTTTGTTTCAATGCTTTCGTCGCGCATGCCTGTCGCGTTATCGGACAGACAACTGTGGTTATTGTTAGACCAATAAAATCAATGCCGCGCGGACCTCGAACCAACAGTCGTATGTTGAAAATCGAAATTGTCGAGTGGAGCAGAACGTGCACGCATTACGCGTACATATTGCGCTCTCTTAACCCGTTCGACTCCCATGTCTAGTCACGCTCGACGTCAATTTTACAAAAGGGGTTCCTCGAGTGTGACTCGACGATTTTATTAATCGGGTCTCGTGCTAAAAACTTCCAAACTGGCCACGCGAAGGAGATGTTGCCGACTCCTGATCCATCATCAGAAGCCAGAGTTTGGATATACCGTGGAAATTAGAGAAAGAAACGAACAAAAAATGGAACGAACCAAGAAATAAATCATTCGTTTGCGTTCGAACCGAAACCATTCAGTAATTAAAATCGCAGTGCTCGCATTAACGGCCACGGACTGCATCCAGAGCATTATCCAAGGGTACCGTTCCGTCGATAGAAACAATCGTTTCTGTAACAATGAAAGCTCGATCAATTAGCAACGTTCGATTGTTGCGTTAATAATAGAGCCGTTCCGTTCGTCGTCGGTGTCATTCAACTTGCAATTATTCTAGTCTAATAATTCCGTAGGCGACGGCAAGGAATCTCCGTGCCAAACTTAACATGGTGCTGATAAGAAAACGAAAAAGTACAAACGTCATATCGGGCAGCGAGTGTACCAGTGACAAACGAAGGCTGCGAGTCAAGATAACGTTAGAGTCCAAGAAATGAAGCGTAACTCGCGCGACAAACGATCAATTACGAGCCATGAATAGTCCGTTCAGAGTATTGTGCATCGCGCGACCGGCCACTGGTCAGGCCTTGTAATTTGTTAACCGTTTTCTGCCGGACGCGTTAGCTGTGTTAAACGTTGGTTCAACGGTCCTCGAACTTTACTTCAATTTAACGTACGAACACCTTGAAACGCTACAGAAATATCAAGGAGAGTTAGGAATGCCTTTAGCAGAACTAACAGTTTTTACCGGCAAGGTCCTCCAAGAATTCTATTGAAGATCTATCCACCATTATCATATATATTCCCAACATATAAATGCCAAGTATGATTTATTAGCTCTTTCAACGATGAAACAAAGAAATTAATATCGACAACCCTATCTAGAACAACTCAATTTATTAAATTATATTTTTCATTTTGGCAAGATCGATACCCACGTACTTGAATACTTGAATAATTTGTTTGTTTCATCTGCTCTCTATTTATGGAACGACGCCAATAAAGTCGACAGTAAAAACACCTTATGGTAGTGGTCGTCTCGCAGCTGGAAACACATAAAATATTGATTGCGAAGCATTAAAGAAATGTAGAAAGTATACTTAGACTGAATATCCCTACAAAATTGTTTCTACTGCTTAAACTTTTCGTCGAAAAAATTTCAATTATTACTTGAATAACCGGCTTCCTAATGGGAATCCCCCTCGAGACTCGTACAGAAAACCCAGGAAGAAGATGGCAGTAATTTTTCGCGCGTTTAAGCGAACTCGAAGCCATTTATCGAGCTGACAAGTGTATAAAAGAAACTTATTATACCGAAGGGGCAAAAGAACTGAATGATATAACGAGGACTATACTCTTCTGACATCATTTGCTTCATAAGAGCACCAACGTGCTTGAAACGTACAGCAGCGCGTGGTTTTTGCATGGAACCAAATATGTTTTCAGACGGATCGATTCTTCCTGTCATTCTATGAATAAAAGTATCAGGTGTTTTAATAATGGAAAGATTTTATGGATTCGACCAATCTTTCCGTTATTAGAGTCCTGGTCCATTCAACCAGATCTTCATCTGATGAAAGTAACTCGATTCACTTTTTATCACAGGGGCTAGTGAGTGAAATAAAGAGATTACTATTATTACTATCAACCGTCTATACGACTTATTTGATAAAATATTCCCGAACCTAACGTTTTACTCTTAATTAAACGTTACACTATTTCGTGTACATATTCTACAAAGTTTTGGATGATCCTCGTAAGGATGATAAACAACTTCTTACATTTAATCTCAATTCATCTAAAAATACAAATGATTAGAAACGAAATACTTCCTTCCTACCATTCTGTAAAGTATTTCCAAACATGTCGTTTTGCAAGAAGTCTTGCAATCAGTGGAGAAAAAAGGACAAGCATTACGCAACGAAAAACGAACGGATTATTAACACCTTAATGGCAGACGGTCTTCTTATTGTATAACTCCAGTGTTGCGTGTATGAATCATTCATTCGCGAATTCTCGACACGTAAATATACAGTGTTTTCTCTTGTTCGGAACAGATGCGAGTTACTACGCAACTGGTTTGAATATTCAAATCGCGAGAGTATCGAACAATTAGCGAATCAGAGTGCAAGTACATATAGAATATTTATTTATAATTGTAGTGCACCTGAATGTTAGTATACTCGAGGATGTCGTGCATATTGCTGATCCCATTTAATGAATGCACCACTTCTTTAATTACAGTTGAAGAAAATTATACAAGATACGTTACTCGTACGTTTAGAAGTTTCTACTTTGTATCGCACTATTTGCAATAATAGCTATTTAGCGTTTAGTCGTTATTTAATTTCGAATTAATTAAATTAAATAATCGAGGGAGGTAGGAATTCTCTGTCATACAAAATGTAAAGGCAATAAGAAGTGTAATATTGTTTTATACGTCAATGCGCTGGTATTACAGCTTTGACATGTTGAGTCACTGAATCTATATGATTTTCACGGATCCGCAAATGAAAAAAATAAAGGAAAAAAAAAATGTGTGTGTCAAGTTACAAGTCCGTATCTCGACTTAAGAGGTTATTCAGAGGACAATAATAATCGTGTCACAGATGGAAGTTGAATTACGAATGAAATATATATTTAAAACCGACAAAACAAGTAATAAATATTCCAATGGTGTTGTAGATTAACGCTAAAGTTGTACAATAAGAACATTTATTTACAAGATGCTTGAATGGAGGAAAATTTATCGCGGTATGATTCATCGAGCCTCCGTATTAAGCACATACTCGTTGTAAATAAAGCAATTTATTATTAAAAAAACTGGAATGGTATAATTCTCCACATTTTTCTTGGCATGACCACAAAGGTTTTAATTACACGATTATTTTAGTCTCTGATAGTTTGAAATATTTTTAAACTTTAATCCGCGTCTAAAAATAACTAAATGTTATCGAATACTTAGAAATGTTTATAACCTAAGCTTGTACGTAGCTAGCAAGGCCAAAAATTGGGGCTTATTTGAGAATATTTTTTCGCCTGTACGAATATGTTTACAATATTTAATGTACACACGTGTGGAGTATTCAATATGTACAGCACGATAAAGAAGGCCACAATCACAATACCGAAATCTCCTTGGTCACTCTCGACGTTAAACCGTTAAGGGGTTAGAGGTTAAAAAAGCGGGACACAAGAATGATAAATAGGGACGCAGGGACGACATTGTTAAGCTGAAACGGTTCAGTGAAAAAAAAAAGAGCAATAAGTAACGAACGACCTCAGTGATTCCATTTCATTCTGTATTTTCTGTAATCCTGTTCAACTCAAATTTTAAAGAAAAAGGTAATAGAAATGGTATTCAGATTTTAACAGATACAATATCATTACGAAAGCATAGTAGACGTGGGTTGTAACGACGACGACACTATCATTCGACACGAACGAGTTCTAATTCCCCGCCAAACACTTGTGTACACTTCACTACACCCAGAGGGCTTAGAGAGTGCCGAGAACATTTTTGGTCCACTGCACCGTGGTAAAAGAAAGATGTACAAGCTGCATCGGTCTGCAGCCTATTTCTGGACGAGAAGCGCTGGGCTTGGAACGAACCTCGCCAACTGGTGATGGACACTCATTCTCTTTTTTGCAAAACTTCCAGTACTATAACGTTTGGAAATCTTTAAAGTTCCCAACGTATCGAAACAAGAAAACTTCTAAAATGTGTCGCGCGAAAAACAATGATCTTTTAATCAGACGTTTCACTGTAGTCCATCAATAATGCTCGAATACCGATCTTGGAGGATCATTAGCGAAACAGGGTGTCCCAAAAATGTTGTAACACCTTGAAAGGGGTGGTTAGGGAGGTGATTTAAAACAACTTTTTCCTTAGCGAAAATGTCGTCTGAGACTTCGTTAAGAAGGTATTAAAGGAAAACACTGACCAATCAGAGCGCGGATACCGTTGGAGCGGCCGCGGTAGCGAAGCCTATGTGCTAAGTAGCCGCGCTTGTACGCGAACAAGTGACTCGACGTGCATCAAAGGACATTGGACGCGGCCGCTTAGCTCGTAGCCTTCGCTACCGCGGCCGCTCCAACGGTATACGCGCGTTCTGATTGGTCGACGTTTTCCGTTAATATCTCCTCAACGAACCCTCGGACAACATTTTCGCTAAGGAAAAAGTTGTTTCAAATCACCTCCTGAATCACCTCTTTCAAGGTGTTACAACATTTTTGGGGCACTCTGTATATTCTAACGACAATCAAATATTCTATCGTGAAATTATTGGAATAATCTCAAATCGTTATCTGGGAAGAATAGGGAAAGTTTCGGTTGGAGGTTCCGAGTTGGCATCGGCACCGGCAGTGTCGTTTCGGTCAGTGCTGCCACCGGTAGGGAAACGGGAGATTCCCGCGATAGGCAAGTGAGTCACGCGTGCAGCTAGGCTCGCGCGTCTGACGAAGCGCCTCTCTCATCCTCACCCGTCTGACCAAGTGCCAACACCCTCCCCGCGAGCGTCTTCCCCAAGGAAAAGCGAACACGGAGACGGTCGTCGATTCCCCGCTGCGTCTCCACGAGTCAACACGGCTTGGCTCGGCTCGCCTCGCCAGGCCACGAGGAAACCCCGAAGCTCTCCCTCCTCGTCGCTCCTCGTCGCTCCATGCCACGGCTTGCCTCCTTCTCTTCTCTTTGTCCTCCCCGCCTTTCTCGCGCCAGAGCCTGTCTCATCTAGTCATCTCCCTCCACCATCCAGAAGCAGTAAACTCGACGCAGATTCGCGTCGATCGACTTGCGCCGCTCCGATGGAGCGGTGAACGGGTGATTAAGTCACGCACCCCGTGCGTCTACGTGCCCTAGGCCGTTCACGGCCGTGTATCCACGGAATCCCCTGTTGTTTTTGAGAGGCACTGATCGCCTCGCTACCTATTATTACAAGCATTCTCTCTCTACCCAGCAGTTTCTAACCTAGCGCCGACTCGGTATGCGCGACTTTCGCAACATCGCGTTGGAATACCTTTATCCACGGCGCGAAACGTGGGCGATCGCGTAACCCGGCGATACTGAAAACATTTACTGGCCCCTGACGATATTTCAATTAACATTTTATTTATTTCTGATCAAAACAAATAGAGTAAATGCATGCTAAACATAACCAAAAGGTATGTGCACTTACTCAAAACGAAATGACATATACGTATAGTCTACGTACATGGTGCATTTGTAAATAACGGTGAAATCTATTCAACGTACAATATGTTTATTTTTTGTATGTTTTACATATTACTGTACGTCATAAATGCAAAAACTCCGCAGTCTAGTTATAAATAATGAAATCTATAGGGTCAGAGAATTAATTTCTACATCAAATAATTATCATACATTTGTAATCCGTTAGGAGAACAATATTAAGCAAAATTTGTTGGCTACCGAACTTTGGTACATGTAGATGATTTGTAATGGTCATCAGGTTGAGACTTATTGTAATGGAAATCAATTCGAGAGCTTAGAAGGTTGGCAATTTAACGAGAAATGAAATTTTGAGAATTTCTACGATTTTTTAAGTATGAATACTTTCTTTCAGGAAATCCTGCGATACGACATTGCATGAAAGCACAGTATCTAGTATTTTCATGGACCTGTATTTTGCTGCAAAAGCAAGCGCCGTTAGCGACGAGCACGGAGAGCGATTTTACCCGGAAATTTCCACGATGGATAAACTGAAGTACGATGGATAAACTGAAGTACGCTGGCAGATTACTGCTAAACGTTAGAGAGATACTCCAAAGATATAATACATCCTAAAAAGTTAACCGTTATAAAATTACATCCTAGAAGTGGCGCAGTGTTTCCGACATTCAAAATTGCAGAGGAACGAAACATTTCAACGGAATATTATGGAATTTACCCAAAATCCCATTCTTGATTATTAATTTCTGCGAGGAATTGATTCGAGGAATTTACAAAAACATTTTATTCTCACCAAACGTTCTGGGTCATTTGTACAGCATTCTGTTATTCAAATTTTCTAATTATTATTTCGTTAAATAAAGATCACAATTTTAATTATAGATTGAAATATTTCATATTGGACAATTGGTAATTCAAAATTTATATTTATTATTTTACTTCCAAATAAATGTACGGCAGCAGAGTGGTAGTACAGAAGTGAAACAGACGCATGTTTTCAGTTAACGAAAAGTTATTTAAAAAGAGAACAATGTACGAGGAAAACTGCGACGAGTTTATAAGTTAAACTTGAGTTTGTCATGACTCACAATCACGGCCTTGAGCGAACAAATGAATTCGCTCCGACTATAGCGGGTCGTGGATAATCATTAACGATTTTCACGATAAATCTCCGGTTTGTTCGCGGCTTAATAGCATTCAATGCACGGTAATGACGAAGTAGGTACTACTTGTGAATGGGTGATTAGGTCACGAGTCCCGCGCGCAGAATATCGCAGGACATTCACCGTCCGAGAATCGTTCATTGTTTACGAGTAATTTACTCGTTATCGTCGTAAATGAAAGGCATCTTTCATTTGCCTTTCTCTCAATACGTGCAACGCCATTATCGCTTGAAATACGTTATGGGAAATACCGTGACATTTCAACGGGAACACTTTGTTCCTCTTTCGTTTAAATCAGCAGTTCTCAAACTGTAATCCACAGGCCCAATCTGGCTACCTGAACAAACAAAATACATAGGACATTATGCTAATATTTTTATCTATCGAGGTTTTGAGGTTGGACTGCCGCACAATAGCCATTTTGTCACAGAATTTAAAATTTACACTATCCTACATTGATCTTAACCGAAACATGAATTTGACGCTACGCGCGTGTTTATTTATATCTAACGCACTGCAAATCATGTAGTATCAAACCAATGGCCGTTAATCTGATCTCGACTTGCACCAAAGTGTCGTACATCACGGAACACGTCGTCACCTCGGGAATGCAACATGTTTACAATAGATTCTCCGTATAACGCGGGGAAATATGTTTCTCGGTATTAGAAAACCGCGTTATAAGAGTCTCGCAACGGTTGCGAAATGCAAAGATAGGTTACTTTGACGTAAAGAAGAACAACTCGTTCAATTCTTCCTAGAAACAACAGAAATTACACAATGCCACAAAACCGCGGTAACACGTTTAGATACACGTATCGAAGTGTATCGATAACTGGGAATACCCGAGTGTTTTTAAATTCGCGGCTGTTTTTTACTGTGCTATAAGGGGATCGGCTATAATAATAACAATACGAGTCTCTTATGAAATGATAAATGAATGAGCTTTCGCTGTATCTCGTGTGTCATTTTTTTTCAAATTTTAGATTTGTCAATCAAACGAAAGAAACTTTTGGGACAATGTAACACCAAAAAGGTTTACCTGTAAATTGATTTCTACGCGTAATAATATCGATCAAATATCAGCCAGCAGATTGATTCGTTCGAGGGGTAATTCAGTTTGGCGCTGTTGATGACAATCAAAATAGTACGGAGCTGAAACGATAGCGTTCTCGTCGAAACGAGAAAACGAAAGATAAGAGCCGATGTGGTAGACGTAGCTGTAATTTACCTTTCTACGCAACGCGCGTAATATCGCTTATCGTTAGTGCTGAACTACACACATGTAGCAAAATGAGAATTGTGCCGGTCCGTTGAAGCCGCCAAAGTTACAAGATCGAAAGTAGTTTCGACGAGAAAAGCGAGTGCATTCAATCCTTTTAAGCTTATTACAAGGCCGTAACCGCTTTATGGTATCACTGAACGAATGTAATGAAGTTCTCTAGATTTATGACACAGGGAGCCCCTCGGCCATTCCAGTAAATTTGTACAGCAGGTCAAATAAATTCGATTGCTTCGTCAACGTCAAAGATAATTTTGCGTCTTAACCGGGGAATTTATAACGAGACATTTACTCTCTGGTATTTCTTCTTAGCATTGTGTAATAATCTAATCGGTTTAAAATTATGACGTATTATGATCTGCCTTGCTTGCAGCAGACTTTGATTGAATCACTATTATTGCGCTTCCGAATGAACAGTTCGTACATAGTTTACGAATTAAACGTCTGTACTACTGGATGATTGTAATTGCTCGACGTTTACTTATTTCTAAGAATAGAAAACTTGGTTCCGTTCTGTTGTCCAGTTATCGTTGACTGTGTTTTGAAATGAAGGAACTAGAAAAAAAGACTGCTCTGGAACTAAAATCAACGAATAACTCCGAAATTGTTACATTGACCTGTGTTACCTTCGACTAAACATTTTTGACAACGTTTACCAATTTAAAATTGAAGTTACGATTAATGCGTGCCGTGTATGAGTTATTTGTTTGGTATTTTGGAGAAAGGCTCGGAAAACAAATATTATAACGGGCTCTGTATAACTGTATAGAGTTTTTGGATTGGATTCATGAATAATTCCGAAACGTTTATGTTGAATAATATATCGTGAAAGTGACATTCCTCAAAGTAGGCAATGATACGCGAAATCCTCGTAGTATTCTTATCTCGGCAAACGTTTCGCATTTGCCTTAGCAATTTCCACGAATTCTTTTCCAAAACTTCTTTATAAAAACGCGTCACGTTGAAAACAACTTCGCGGAAGTTGCTAATCATTAACGAGAACTCGCTCGATTCCACGCAACTGGTGATAATTATCACAGCACACATTTATCGAATTCCTTTGATAGATTGAAGAACAAAAAAAAAAAAAAGAAAAAAAAGGCGAGGAATTTTATGCACGCCATACACGCGTTCCTGGTACTCAATGAACGATCCGTCGACAAATCACATTCATTCAGAATGATCGAGAAGAACAATATCGCGATTTCAATCGACTTTCTTTGCTTGGTTCTACAAAAGTAAAATACCCACTATTTGAACAGCGCAACAAATTGGACCGATACTTGAACACATATTTTAACTATATTTTTAACTTTGAAACTGAAATTATAATAAATGTTTCGATATAAACAATGTCATACTAAGTGTTTATAACCTGTATGTAAATACCCAGTTAATATAATTTCTGCTGAAATATACACTCGGAAAAATAGATTAAGCGATTCAACGCGCAGAAAAATTTGAGCTTGCTCCCCGAGCCTATAAATATCAAAGGAATTTGTTCTTAGAAGATCTATGACACGTGTATTTGCGTCGAATGGAACTTGGGAAAACTCCTCTGCTTTACTACATATGCACGATTTAACGCGTTAAACTTTTGAAAGGGTACTCTTCTTTCGCTTTCCGTGTGCGCAAGTTTTGCTATTCAGGATGAGAAGAGTTCTATTACAAGTAAAATTTCGACTACTTTATCGAATTTCCACATATATTTGTAAGTATAGTTATTAGAAAACTGTGGATGATTACGGAAATTTCTATTATTTACAGATCAGTGAAAAGGTTAACAGAGAAGAAAAAATTTGTTCCGTAAAGGAAACCTGCACCGAATTTATGACTGACCCACAGCTACTGTGGTTTACATAATGCCAACAGGATACGAATAACGCGATGATGAATCGCTTGTTTTAATCGCAGGAAGTAATGATTTTGTAGAATTTTTTAATGTTATTCGATATGAAAGATTCCCATTGTGCAAAAGTATCCCGCATGAAAAAGGTCTGCAAACATGCAAAAAACAGAGAGCCAATGTTAATATTGAAAGAGCTGTTTCGTTATATTAGCTAATTTGTTCTATAAACGTTTCCCTATGGTTGAAGCTTTTGCGTTTCAAAGTGCATACTGGTAACTATGAAAATATGTTTCAATCCTATATTGGAATAAGCTTACTTCTCTCTTTCCTAATAACGAAAACCAATTACAACAGATATTTGCGACTTGAAAATCCAGAATTAAAAATACTTGGAATTACAAATTATTTAAAAAATTAATGCTTGAACCATCCGTCCCCTTAATTCGATCGACAGTCAAAACGTGACGAGGTCTCGAAAGCTGAGTTTCTACGGTGGAAATATTTCTCCTCAAAGTTTTCATGATTACAAAGACGTTCCTTTCTTACGAGTCGGAAAGTAAAAATGGTGGAAAAGTAGGTTAACTCCGAGAAAAATTGTGAGTGGTTTCGTGCTTCTCGTTCACTCGGGGGACAGACAAATCGAGAAGAAATTCCGTGAATTCCGGTCGGTCGGTCTCCGATCGTCCGATTTCGGATTTATACGGCGTTCGTGTCACCTACAAGCTCGGCTCGGCTCGGCACGGCTCGGCTTGGCGCGTCGCTAGGTGTCTTTCTGGTGTAGCATGAAAATAGCCAAGCGTACTTGGAATATCGTGCGGCCTACGCGTTAAGCATGCTACAACGGCGTTCACCGAGAACGCTCGCCAAAGCGTGAGCGAGTGCGAGAGATTACACGACTCCTTCACGGTAGAGGGGGAAGGAGACATGACTACGTATGAGGGAAGACCGTTGAGGAAAAAGAAAGAAACAGAGTGCGCGAATACGGAGAAAGATAAAACATTCGGAGGCAGTGGCGCACCCAAGCGGGGTGCAATAAGGCAATTACACCACCCCTTGCCAGAAACATCCATTTTTTACTCGTTCCAGTTTTATCACCTATATGTACAATTTTATCGGAACGATAGATGGCGACTAAGAACACCGAATGCCGAGATTCGTTCTCAAACAGGGAGAATCGTTATCGATATCCTTCTTCATAAATATGTATGTATACGTATATCTTTCGAAAAGAAACAATTCAATACGACAAGAGTACTGTACGACTATAAAAGTGAACATATAAAACGTAGTAGAAGAAAATATTGATTATTAAAATTATGTATTTTTATCAATAAATCTCCTGTAATGTACGGTTCACAAGTGAGAAAAACTACAAAATTGACATTTTATGCCAACCTCTTACATTTCTTTACTTTTTTCTCAAACGTATTCGATAAATAAACTTTTGTTCCGTTAGCTTTTAGTTTGCACCCTCCTAGTTAAATTACTGAGTGCGTCACTGGTCGAAGGGGAAGAAGGGCTGGTCGAGCGGGGAGACAGGTAGATAAATGCGGTTTATGGCGGGAAGTTAAAAGACGAACGACACACTGTTGTCGCACCGTATCTTGTAAATATATGAGGTCAGAGACGAGAAGAGGGAGAATCGCGAGAATCGGCCCGAAGACAGACGGAAGGAGAGGTTATAACGGAGAGGGGAAAAGAGAGAGAAGAGAAGAGAATGGAAAGGGACGGGCAGCAGGAGATTCCGAGAGAGGAAGGAATTCATAGGCGGGAAAGAGACGGGAGGAGAGGAATTGATAAAAAGGAAAGAAAGGATAAAAAGGGTAAAAGTGGGAGTGGGGGAGAAAGAGAGATAGATTGAGTAGAGAGGAGAGAGGAGTAGCTCATGGTTCACCTGTCGTCATGGCAACGCCGCTTCGCCGCTCACTTGTTACTCCATCGGCGTAGCTCGACCCTCGGTCCTCTCGCAGCCTCCGCAGGAATACGAACGCGAGTCACGATCCATCGTAGGAGAGACCGTGATGCAGAAGCTTCTCTCTTACAATAATCCCCCGTCTCCGCGGAGATCAAAAGATGTCAGAGTGACGGAGGTGGGGAATCACGGTTGGTTTACCTCCGTCGTGCACCCACGTTGTTATCACAGAACACTTACTACCGATTTTCCCGATACGATAACCGATCCTCGTTTGTCCGAGATTCGTTTCAACTCTATCACTCTCTCTCTCGCTCTCTCTCTCTCTCTCTCTCTCTCTCGCTCGCTCTCTATGTATATATATATTCTACATGTATATAACGTTGGCTGCTTTCTCGCTAGACGATCACGAGCACGAATACTCCCGGATATAGAAACGTATCACAGAAGAAGCACAATAATCATTTTGTTGGAAGAAAATCAGAGGAGACACCCTCTCCGGTTACTCTTTATTTGCCCGTCCCCCTGGCGCGTACTTAAGCCGAAGTCACTCTTCTATTTTAAGCTCCAACACTTGCCCCGTCGTCTGCGTCTCTTGGCTTCTCCTCCTCGCTCTTTCTTCTTTTCTTGCAGAGCAACACGAGCAGACGCATACACGCACTATCTTTTTCTCTTTGGGTACGCGGTTGGGACACAGAGTCGCGACTCCTCTCTCGTTATCCACTTACCAGCGCGTCAATCTGTTTGCTATGCAAATCCCGTCCGACCGGTGCTGACGTAGACGGGGCAACACCAACGCAGAAACGGGTCCGTCGACGATATCTCCTACTAACACATTTTAACACGGCCGAGCAGTTAGTCATTGCCCGCGAAGCACACACGTAGAAAATATAATTGGCTACCAACGACGGACCACGCAGCAATTCCACCACGGGGTCTCCTTTTTAGCCCCACTACTGTTCGGCAACACCGATACCAAGCCCACTACACGACCATTACCACCACCAATACCGACGACAGATACTGGTGTCGTTACTACTACGATCACTACTGCCAGCAGTAATACACCACCAACACACAGACCGACACCCGTATCGGTAAACGCACCGCAAAACTCCACCAACGAATTCCCCTTGTCGACTTACACGTCTTCGCGACTCTTGCCTGACGTCATTGGCGCCTAATCGCGACGTATTTCGCGTACCACACTTGTTCGCGTACTTCTGTCGGACGTACACCTCGTGGCTGTTTCCAACGATCGATCTTTCTTCGATCTTCCTTCTCGATATCTTCTGTCACGTGGATTCCGTACCACGACGAGATTAGACTTCGGTGATCTCGCCTTCAACAAGTATTCCACACTTTTTCTTTCCTCTGCGTAGAAAACTTTCCTCTCCCGAAAGCGATATAGAGTTACACTGAAATCAGTTCCGTCGGTCCGGTGGATCGTCGGGTCTAAAGCCAACAGAGACGGCACCCCGAGCAGACAGCTGTGTCACACTGTAGCGTTACAATTTCTCGCTCATTCATCGTCGACTCGGTCGGCAGGGAATCGACTCGATCCTCCATAAGTTCGGATCTCTGAACGCGTGTCGCGTATCGAGCGTTCGATCCGCGCCACTCGCACCGCGCACGGACTCAAATCGGCTTCCCACCACGTTTACT
Organism: Hylaeus anthracinus; assembly: GCF_026225885.1. Taxonomy (NCBI): domain Eukaryota; kingdom Metazoa; phylum Arthropoda; class Insecta; order Hymenoptera; family Colletidae; genus Hylaeus; species Hylaeus anthracinus. The sequence goes on from NW_026533254.1 coordinate 19,590,635, forward strand.
CCGTTACTACTCATCACTCTTCCTGCAACATAATTCCCGTTCGACGGCACTGCACGCACTTTCCATGCTCCTCCTCGAATTACCACCACTGCTAACACCGCGGCACAGTCTGTTCCCACCAAAACGAAGATCGTGTCGCGTCGCGTAGCGTGGCCGTGTTGCGAAACGGATGTGTGCGCTCTCCTACCGGGTTTTCAACAAGTGATCGCAGTAGCAATAAGAGCAGAAGCGGCGGCGGCGGCGACGACGAATCGGTAGCTCGTCGTTCCAGGGTCGTTCGTCGGCGTATAGGTGGCACAACACGCGCATGCTACACCTCCTGACAGCGTTGTTATTGTTGCGTAACTGGCGGCCCGCTAAGCCTGAGTGTGCTGCTGCCAGCAGCCGGAGGAGAGAGAGGTCGACCGACAGCCGAGGTAACAGCCAGCCGTGGGTGAGCCAGTGGGCGATGTATCTCCGAAAGAGCAGTGAGTGTGCGAGCAGTGCGCCGTCTGGCGTGGCTGACGACAGTCTACTGCCTTCCGAGAACCACGAGGCGATTCCGTGTATCGAACGCGCGCTGCCGAGCCACTGAAGGGATGGACGCCGGACCAGCGGGGTGGGGGATCTGCCGGGACGACAGGGGAAGGGAACTCGGCGCTGAGACGAACCTAAAGGCCCGTTCACGCGTACGCGACCAGTACGCGAGCTTTCGAGAACAAGAGTAACGAACACCAACGGACATCTAACCTCCACTTTACACTTTACGTTGCTTTACACGGTATTCTTGTTGTTCCTAGCTCTCTACATAACTTTTCAATATAACGAATTTCTGAAAAGGAAAATTTGTCCTATGTATATTTTTGTTCAATCAATTTTTAGTATCGTCCGTTTGTTACGCTGCCAACCGATCGAGATCTTCCTTTTGGCGCCATGCAGAATTGAACGGTTAAAAACGCGATAAAGGGTGAGCGGTTTTCCATAAATTATATCCGATCTAAAATCATAAATTATATCGACAAGTGGTAGATAAAGCATCATTATTATAAGAGGTATATGTTTGAGATCGCTTATGTCTCTATCTGTAGTCTTATATGGATTCCTTTGGTCTCTTTCAAACTTCAAGAACAGTTCGTCAAATTCTGAGACATCGATTACTTTTATTTCGTAAATTGTTTCGCGAGGAGAAGTAGGGTTAGTGTCACTAGTAAAATTATATTCGAAATAATTGTTTTTATTTTCGATTTATAAGATATTTCAAAGATATTGATTTTACGTGTACATCGGGCGATTGCTACACAAACAATTTATTCGTGACGTTTATTTGACTGGACAGTTACATTTTTATTCATTCACTATAAAATATTAACTACTTGTACATTTCTTAAACGTATTTTTAGTTATTCTTTGTTTTTATGAGTGATTTCCAAATGTTCAATAAAATTTAGGTACAGCGTATACTGAGAAGTATATAATACTTTAATTAAAAAATTATACTACTTCAGCTAGCACAGCATCTTAACAAACGTGACATCATTTCTAACAAACAGTTTGGATTTAAGCCATAACATTCCACAATGCTACAAACTACAAATACTGAAGTACGCATAGCATTTGAAATAAATAAAGCAAGAATCAAGTTAGTATGGTCGCATTATACACATGTTAGTACAGTGGAGCATTAAGGTTTATTTTGAAACTATACCAACCGGATACATCTTTATATATTGTTACAATTATTTATGATTATCGTACAAATGTATATCATATTCAGGTTACCTCCTCAACCCTAGTTTATATGCAATTAGAAGTAACTCAAGGATTAATCTTAGATCCAATATTATTCAATATCTTTTAAAAGTATAAATAATGAGGCTTGAATTGGATGCATACGTGGCAATACTTCTTCATGAAAATCAGGTCAGGCTATTAAACTCGTATATGACTACTTTAGAGAAATACAGAAATGTATCGGCAACTATAAGTTACAATTAAATGTGGAAAAAAAGAAACCATCTTTTGCGTATCTTCTTCAAAGATCAATATAAAGTACAGGAATAAAATAGAATAAAAAACATACAGAGTATTCAGAATCATATTTCTACCAACAAGTCTCAATAGCAAACTGGCAAAGAATCTTAAAATTCAATTATATGAAATTTGTCAAACTCATTTTCACATGTGACTTTTATATCTGGTGTACTAAGAGCTTAAGGTATAGAGAATGTGGAACAAATTTCTGAAAATCATAGAAAATGAACTTGGAGATTAAGTCAAACTACCTGAAGAAGCAAATATTTACACCATACAGGAATACATAAACAAGACACTAGAAACAACGTTCAAGCATCGCAGCTTGTTATTTGGCGTAACTTTCCCGTGAATCTCTGAAACCTATCACAGTTGCGGTAAACACTGCAACAGGGAAGAATTAATCAGGAAGAAACGGGGTTAATCGTTGCCCTTACTAATTTCGATATTAAAATTTGTGATTTACCTTACTTTCAAAATAATAATTCACACGCTTGCAAAACACTCGTTAGAGTTAATAATTCCTGAAGAGGATCTAGGATGAATAAACTTTGTAATTTTATTTGAACCAGACGCGCCGACCTGTACAAACCGTTTTTCTGGTTTACGGAGATTATGGCTGTTGGCATTTTACGCGCTTCAACTTTACCTAAACAAGCCAGGTTCGTGTGGATAGGCTTTAATGTTGCACGAGACGAGAAAGTTCATGCCTGCGGAGAGACAAAGTCAGCGATACATTCTGCCAGAATCCTCAGGGACGCACTCTACTACGGCTCTCTCTTGTCTACGTCTCATATTTGAACACGATAATGAGGCTTTTAACCGTGGCCTTGTGCCGTTGCAGCATGTTAAATGAAAAATCGAGAAAATACCACCGTTCGCGACCGCGGCTTCTTACGTCACGCGGATTTCCTGGCGCGATATTCGATGGACTTTTCTTTGGCGTCATCGCATGCACTATGAATGAGATGCATAATGGCTTTACAATTGAAATCGATTTTTTATCCAAGTCTTAGTTATTTTTCGCTATTTCGTTACTTTACCACACGAGTATTGATCTGACAAGAGTACTTTGTTACTAAAAGACAAAACAGGAAACCCTTTATATCGCGAATGAGCCAAGAGGTTAACTTAATTCCGGGAGATTTTTCGTGGACCAAATGCGTTCTGCCATGAACATTGATACGAAAGCAGGGGGAGCGGTAGACAAACAGGAATCCCTGGTGATAATCTACCTTATCTATTCCGGATCTGTGAAAGCCAAGGGCAGACGCAGTCTTCCTGGGTGTCGCCACGGCTATGCTTCGTCTTCCCTGCTCGAGGCTCGTGCAGGGGGACGCTGTTATCTGGCAGATACATACAACCTTCTTCTCACGCGTCTGCCAGTCCCGGAAGGACGGCCTTCAGGGAATTGACCTCTACGAAACGGCTCGCTCCTCGGGGAGGACGATCGGAAGAAAATACTAATCATGAGAGTGAACAGCAGATGGAGAGGTGTTGTTGCTCGAGGATATCGATGTATGTGCCTCTTGTCGCGGTTCGTGTTACTTATTTACTGCCACGCGTGCTGTGCCAAAATATTTACACCAACTCGAGATTAGATTTTACTTGGAACGAGGAGCGGTATATAAACTCAATAATGGATCGAATAATTATCATGGCGACACGAGTAACGGCGATGTTTGGATCGATATCGTTCTCGGTAGTTTACTTCGATACGTATCAGATGATTTTCCTACGCAAATTTTCTTTTTGTTATTATTATGATAAATTTAGTGAATCAAAATAGAGCGAAGAATTTAAAAGGTTAGGCATGTAATGTTTTGTCGTTAGTCGTAGGTATTCTATTCTTGAGCTCCTATCTCGTTATCTATATGCATTATGTGATAAACAGCAAGTTGAACGTATCGATTTGAAAAGCAGCTATTCATACCTTAGGTGTATATAATTTTTCGATGAATCTAATCAATTATTTCGTACTCGTGAAGTAGAATTTTGTGGAGGAATTTGTTAGTGTCAGCTGAAAACGTAAATAAAATAGGAGGACGAACTGTGGTTACTATTTCCAATTTCGATTAAAAAATGAAACTAGAAGTAAAAAATAGAACGAAAACAGAGAAAATTATACGTAGAGGTGAACGAAATAATAGCGTTAGCGTATGAATAATACGAATATCGATTTTACTATATATATCGTATGCTAGTGTTCAAGAGGTATTCCATCATTTTTCCACGATAAATCGATATAAAAAGTTCACATTTTTGTCTCGATCTTAGAGCAAACGTCTTTCAAAAACTTAGGGATTTTTAAATAATTTGCAAATTTACTCCCTCTCTGAATTTCGCGTTATCATTGGGCATCGGTGCGTGACAGTAAAGACGCGATGAAATTCGAGAGCTTCGGAATCGAATGGTAAACTTCAACCGAGTGGAATCATTGAATAAAATGAAGCGACTTGTTGCGTTACAAAATCAATCCGTACAGTTGATTGGCCACGGAAAAAACTATATAGCCGAGTGGCGTCGGTTATCGGATAAGATCGATAAACTCGCGTAACTGGGAGCTTACGTGTTCTACGTGGCACAATCATTAATTATAGCTTCATCTGATTGTCCTTGAATGATAAGTCACGATAATGATGGTATATTAGCTGCTAATTGCACCGGAGGCCGAACAGTCCCTTGCAATATTTTGCTTGAGTCGATATAATCTTAATCTCCTCGCCGTGGTGGTCATGAAAACATAAATCAACCAGTTACGGAACCGTCTCGGATAATAATTAACCTGCAACAAGTGTTCGATAAGGTTCGGTCGCATTACTGCCGATAAACTGGTAATTATTACCTTTGAGTGTTATTTAGTTTTTGTTACGTCGTTCTCGAGGATTAGTTCGTCGCGTCTAGCAATTTTGCGCGATACCGATTACTCGATCGTCCGAGTGCCAACTATTTACTGCTCTTAATTGGTACCTCTTCGATTGGTGTTTGTAGAGAACTTGAGAGTTAACGCCTAGAAATCTGTAAGTAGGAAAACTGAACGTAACTTTCGTTGAAGAACTAACAAAATTTATTTCGAGAGTTAACTGTTAAAGAAAATGAATTCGAATGACATTCTTGAGCTTTGATGATATCACAAAAATAAATATCGTAATAAATGTTTGATCGTGTAGTTTCCTCTAGTCTGCAAAATTTAATTAATCCACGAATTTCATAATTGACCAGCAAAAGTGGCATGGAGTTGTTTTATTTGTTTAAAGACGTTCAGAGGGTAGCTTGGTGCTCCTTGACAATTTCCTGTACATACGAACGTCGCCGTACACGGTCCTGTAGAAGGAGCAGTAAGTGGCACGCGTTTGTAGTAGTAAAACACGAAGAGAAGTGCGACAAGCTACATATACAGCGTTTATGCGCATACACGGATAATCCGCACGTAGGGACTGCCATGTGACGCGAGAAGATCATGCACGCTTCGCATAGCGATGGGATCGATTTGCTATCGAGATTCATAGAAATGCTTCGATTTTTCTCCAGTTGAATTCTTCGATTCAGATCATTTCTGTTGGGTCGTTCCATAAGTTTCTTTCGGGAGTTGCACTCAGTTGTTTTGCGTGGCAGTGTTTACATAAATAGACAACCTCATCTCGTAGTAATCACCCAAGTAAAAAGAAACCAAATAAATTGTTTCAATTATTCGTTGGTCTTCGAAATATAACTAAATGTCTAGCATCGGTTCGTGAAATGCTCGTGCAAAAATAAACACTATTCATGATTCTAGCCATTGAGCAGTTATTCATAATGCAACGCTTTCGACCTCGGTGTAGGTTTTATCCAGTAAATTTGTTCTATAAATTGATGGATATAAAATTTATTTATAGATAATACCTAGGGACAGCGACGGAATATTATTAAATTGTTAACTGTAAAATCTAAATCCACAAAATTAAACGGATGTGGTAATGGTGGTTTGATAAAAAAAAGAAAACAAATATCTAAGGAGACTAAAATTCAACTGTTCGTTCGAATAAACATCACGAATAAATTCTCATGGTTTAGTTTTATTTGTTGTGTTGTTCTTAAATATATTATAAAAGACTTAAAAAACATTCATAATCATTTGTAGCACACCAAACAGAAAAGCAGATTGGTATTGCCAACCGTATTGAAATTACAATATTACCGACTCGAACTCGATGTAAAGCTACAATTAACTGTAATTTAGGATAGAAATTTACGTTTTTAAACATATTCGAGGAAAAGTGTGGCAATCTCTGCGGATCGGTGCCATCGCTAGACACGTGGAGTCTCCTGAGGCCCTCAGGATGTTAGGGCAACAAGGGGAAATCGAGCAGCGTAAAGGAAGAGGGGACGCGCTCAGGGAGGAGTAGAACGCCTGGGCATTTCGTAGAATGTCCCATCGTCTCTGGCGAACAACAGTCGGACTCCTCCAGAACTCCGATCGAGCACAGGCCTGGAGTCTTCTGGCCTGACTGGTTGGTTGGTTGGTTGGTTGGTTGGTTGGTTGGTTGGTTATTCCCCTATACAGGTTCGCCCAACTTATGTGCGCCACAATGCAGCTTACGTTGACCCACAGATATCTGTACTATACCTAGATCGCTAACGAAAACGTATGTAAACTATGTACAATATTAATGGTTTTTATTTTGCATTTATCTACCCTCGGTCCTTTCGTTTCATTCTTTTACTGCGGTCGCTTTATCCTGCTTCTATTTCTTCGTTAGACCCTCTTTGTGCATCCGGCTCCTCTTTCCTCGTTTTCCATTTCTCGTGAATTTATCTATTTGTATCGTTCCAGAAGTCTTCCTCGTTCTATTTTTGCCTGGCAGTCTCTCTTTTCTTCTCTCCTCCGAATCTCGTAGTTTCCTCTGACTATTCGCCAGTGTCTGTTTTCTCCTGGTAAAATATACACGAAAAGAGCTTGCATTTATTTAAATATGCGCGTGTTAAATAAACCTCTCCCAACACATGGTCCTCGTGTTAAAAATTCTCAAAGTTTAGCCAGCTTTTGTGAGGTAAGGTTTATTATACGACAATAAACGGATTGGTACGGCGCCATTTTCCAATATTTTCCACTACAAATTTTACATGACATTCTTCAAAGTATACACATTCATACATTCAAACATAATCCTCCTCGCTTAGATAGTTCTCGCGTTAAAAATTCCCAAAGCTTGGCCTGTATTTGTCAGAGTCAGGGTAACCACACGCCTGCAAAGCGCAAGCGCTCGGATCCTCGGGCATCCTGAATAACTATATCACGGGAATCCCTTCCTTCTCGGTCGTGATACGGCTTTCGTCCTATTCCGTGCGACTTCTCTTTCAACGCCACGTCGAGAAGAACTCGACGGACACCAGATTCCTCGAGTCGTATTCCGCTCGTGTCCGATATAAGAATTTCGATTTAAAACCGCGCTGTCGTTCGTCACGTCACGTCCCGAATACGTAGCACGCTTTTACGAAGCTCTCCGTGAAAACACTCTTGGGAGCACGAGTGAAAAATTCTGACCTACTATAGGTGACCTAATGAGTATGGAAACCGGTCGGAATCAAATGAAATGAAGACATTCACGGCATTCTCAGTTTCACAAGAATGTTCTTTATTAAAAGTTCGAGTCTGTCTAGTCCGTGGTATGGATCCTAAACGGCCGTTTTACGCCACTGAAGACTAACTCTTTCAACTCCTACGTCCTACCGCACTCGACGTCAATTTCATTCACAGGAACTCCTACAGTGGGTCTATAAGTAAGTGGCACGTTAATGTAATGTACATCTTTTAGTTGCACGTTAAAACTTCCCATTTTCGGTATATATTCTCTTATTTCGATTTGATTGTGCCATTTGAAAGCAAAGCTGCATAATCGTTATCCAAACGAAAGGGAACCTTTCTAATCGCTAACTAAATTTGCTAGACTTACTCCCCTCCGAAGTGGCCATCCGAGTACAAAGGGTTAAATTCGTTCCTTTTGCCCCTAGTCTCCCTTACCGTTAACCTGGTAAGTTGACGTCAGGCGAAATCGCACGATCGCCGCTTATGCTCCTCAAGAGGACCTTGAAGCGTGGAAACCGCAGGTGGAACGGATCCTCTCGTGCACCGCTTTCTGTACACCTGCTGCCCGCCCGTCTTCAGGGAATTCCTCGTCCGTCTCGCAAAGTTAGCATCCTGCGATTCGGAGTAGGTACACTGTCGTTCACAAGTATTTGTCCATCAATAAAAAGAAGAGTCTAGCCAGTGCAACGGACCTATGCAAGCTTCCAGTCGAAATCATTAGAAATCACTAGAAACAAACATTGAACAGGAACTCCTCGTTATTCAATCTTTTCACGAACCAAAGAAAATATATTTCCGGTGTTTTTAATGATACGAAGGAGGAAAATGTTTGGTTAGGAGGAGATCATACTGTGATAGACAAACAAAAATAATCTAAAGACCAAATCTTCCGAGAGTATAGAGTTATAGAGTATACGCACGAACAGTGCAAAATAATCCTCATACCACGACTTGAATCACGTCTACCGAATTTTTTCTTTTCGAATTCGAGTGTCCGCGGATCGAGTGTGTACCTACCTCCTATCTTCAGTGATTCACGAGACAAACACACTCGAAGCTTGTCGAATTTGAGAGATCTCTGCCTGATACGTCGTATTGCACACGAATCCCAGGTCTCTATTATCGAACAAATTCCACGAAAGTGAATCGTTCGACGACTTTTAGGCACGAGACGCGTGCTCGATCTTTTGCGTCGAGGACTGCCTCGTCCATGGGGGAACTCCCATCGGACTGCTTTTTGGCGCACCTGTTCCGTATCTGAAAGCTTCAAAGGTAGCGTCTGCGACTATTTCACGTACAAGGAAACACCGGTGACTGTTACAGCACGATTTTCATGAAACTTTGTACACTTGTTTCTGGGACCTTCCTACGAATTACACCATTTCCGAATCGTTTAGAAAGTACAGCCTGTTTCAGTTGCCTGAGACACCCTGTGTATATAATATAAAAAAATATTGAATGGTTTCTTTGAATACCCTGTTTGAGTGACAGAGTACTCAAAGTGTTATAGAAAGCTTGAAAACCGCTACTTGTGTCACTAGTAAACTTGTATGCAGCTCTCTCGCATTAACCCCTCGGCGTCTGTAACGTCGAGGGAACTTTTGCAGATCGAGGTACTGGTAAAGTATTCACGTAATATCCTATGAGTCCTATTTTCGTCCTGGCATCGTTCTTCCCGTTCCACTTCTTCCGAGGAATTCGTTGGACTCGGTTCTCGGTCCTCTCGTACAGGATAATTGGACAGCGAAATGACAAGCGACAGACGCCACCGGAATGGTAACCGATTCAGGTAATCACTCCAATGACGAAATGCACAACAAGGATCGACCGATCGTACGATGGCCCACGGAACAGTCACCGGAAAATCGATCATCCTACTCGAACACGTTCGTTAATATGCAATGTTGCGCACAGGTGATTCTTAGAACGTGATCGATGCGATTATCTTTAGCGTTCGTAAACCTGTGCATAGCAGGCGGGAAGCAAGTGTGGCGCTGGAGAAATGTTTATATCTAAAGACTGAGAACAAACGCATAAGATAGAAATGAGAAAGACACGTGACAAGTAAGAAGTTTCAGATGTGTAATAATTAATAGTAGTCAGGAAATACGATGAAGGATAAAAGGTAGTTGAATGTGGCGGTGTAGGAAATCGAAGCTTGAAAGTTGCACGTGTGGTGAACTGGGATAGAGATTGATCTGATTGGGAACAGAGGGCATTAATATTAATTGAACAGGAGTAATCGTCTTTACATCAGCGTTTCTTAACGTGATATTATTAACGACCTTTGGCTTCATAAAATTTATAGATATTATTAATTCAGTCATCGTCATAGTATGCAATGCTGTCACTTATTTGATATAATTTTAGGAATTCATAGAAAAGACAGTATGTATACAGTATGTATAGTTCATATACATATAGATACAATATTCTGATGATGTATACAGGGTGTCCGAAAAGTCGGGGAGGAGCCGGAAATGGGGTGTAGCTGAAACGATTCCGAACAACAATTTCCTTTGCAAAAATGTCGGATGGGGCTTCGTTAAGGAGATATTAAGCGAAAACCCCGACCAATCAGAGCGCGCGTAGACCGTTGGAGCGGCCGCGGTAGCGAAGGCTACGCGCTAGGTGGCAGCGTCAATGTCCTTCGATGCACGTCGAGTCACTTGTTCGCGTACAAGCGCGGCCGCCAGCGCGTAGCCTTCGCTACTTTTGTTCAATGAGATACGGATGAACAGTTGTCCTTGTATTCGTTATTTAAAGTTCGTCGAAGAAGAATCGTCTTTTAGAGAATGTTCCGCGTGAAAGAGCTGATGGCGATTACGTTAAAGATAGTTAACAACTGATCAATCGTGAGCCTTATACGGGTTTTATCGAGCATTCCAGTGGTTTCGTACCGACCCCAGAGTAATTTCCATCGCTGAGGTTTATTCCAGGAGCTTCTCGAATCGGGAGAATGTACAATTCGCAGATAGAGCAGGTCTCGGTTCGATTCCACGATGTCGCGACCGCTTCATCGTAGATTGCGTTTGGTCGACGTTTAAGTAGTTCTTCTGAACGATTAAGTCGGATCCTACGCCTCGGTTACTGGAACTCCGTCTACAAATAGAAGACGTGTTCTGTTTGGTTGCTCGAATACGGTCTAGTTACAGGAATCGTGGGAGGTACGATTTTGAACAAAATACTACTGTTCGGAATAACGCCTCGAGGAACTTCAAAGTACAGGGTTCGCCAAAAGAAGCCTTAGGATTTTGAAAAGTGTTCATTTTTCGTACCTACACTTGACAGCTGCTCACGCAATAGTATAACAGACGGAACAACTCCGGTTTCATTCATTCCTAATTGCCAATACGAGTTGAAGCAGACCCTCGATACAGAAAAAAAACTAAAAGTTCCATCTGTTCATTAGCGACTTTGCTTCTACACTCACTCATGGAGAAACGTTACAAGTTTAAAGCGTCCGTCACCGGCAGTCGACGTGTTAATGAAGATTGCATGTCGAACATGGATCCGTTTAGTGACAGCTTGCTCAGGAATGTCGTTACTTCCCGGTGAGAGATCACACGAAGGTTGTCGTGCTATCATTTCCTGCCTCTACCGTCGTTGCGACTTGGAATAGTCGAGTGCTGCAGCGGGCATGATTGCTATCGAACCGTTAGCTGTTCGTTCATTCGATCGTTGCAACTGCCAGTTCGCTAGCAGTTCGTTTTTCCTAACAAGTATCAGAGGAGTATGATAGCGCGTACGCGCGTAGGTGTACGCTACACTGTCGCCAGAAACGTACAACTTTTCCCATAACGGTTCTGTTACGAACATTTTCCAAGTACGGTAAACTCCTTATCGATGGCGCAGGCAACTATGCGATACGAAGGAGGCGGTGTAAAGGTTGATTCTCAACTGCGTTCAAGGAACATCAGGTGAAGGCTACGTACGTAGTTGGAAGAAGGGAGTAGAACATCGTTGGAAGTAAGTCGTAAAAAAGGGCTTTTTTGGGCCTGTCGCAATATTGTTCCTCCATAAGCAGACAAAGACCAGTGGCAAAATGTGGAGATGCAATCAGGCAGGAGACACCGTTCGGAGGAGCTTCGGAAAAGAGCTTTCCGAGACGTCAGCGAAAGAGGGCCAAGATAACGAAAGAAGAGACGCGTTCTTCGCAATTTTCAAGTCAGCCTGGCGGCGTGCCATAACCTCTCGCGGCATCTCAGCGCCGGGAGAGCGTGGGAGTGGAATTCCCTGATTGTTACGAGCCTTATTTTGGGAGCGGTCGGCACAGCCGCCCCGGAAGCGGGACTTACAAATTTGGAGCGGTGGCCCATTTCTTTTTCTTTTTTCTACACGGCTCCTACGCTCGCGCCCTGGCGCTCAACCGAATTCGCCGGGCGTTTCTTGGAACCGATCATCCCGTTCCTTCAAAATCACCTTTCCCGCCCTTGGCTTCGGTTTCCACGAACGAGTTCTCTTTTACCTAGCTGCACGAAACGACCCCGTGTCTTTTTACGCGCACGTTTCGCGAGAACACGCTAAACATTTCCACTGCGAGGTTAAGGATCAGAGATGGAACTCGAGGGTTTACATCGTCCTGGCAATGTAAAGGAATGGAATAGTTGTTTCTTGCATCGTCAAAATTCATGAAACATGGAAATTACTAGTCTCACTCTGTCGCATCTTTTTCCAGCTACCCATTCGATTCTACCTACTCTCGCAATTCATGAATGAATTCTATATGTTATAATTTCCTCCCATGTCATTGTCAACTATCGAAATAGATAAGGACTCGATGGACTTCTTGTGCTTCTTTTTTTTATCGTCCGTACTCCAATCCAAATATTTGAAAGAATCGAGAGTAAAGTTGGCAAATATTGCGACGAAACCGCGTGTTTGAGAGTTTTGAAAAGGAGCATGTTAACACGGAAACCCTCGTTTTCGGTGTCTCTAGAATGTGTACTCTGCAGTTGTACGGTTTTGGCGCGTCTTCTTCGGCTATGACTGACGAAAGAAGGCAAGTCGGCATCGGTTTTGTAAATACATGCGAACTCAGCAGGATGGCACGTTCCGAAAATAAGGATAAGTGGCAGGGAATACCGCGTCGTTGATTTCAGAAACGCACGAAAGGACCTGGCACGTTTTCAGCTGACGTTAATCGTCGTTTATTTAGCGTCAACTGACCACCGAAATATTTTTTCAGACCTATTTTAAAACTTACACGGTTTCCCCTCGTTGACGAGAAGTTTCGGGGGATCTTTAAATAACGGAGCAGGGCATTAATCAATTATATTTTCGTAAACCTTACTCTTCCGCCTGGGCACAAATACTTTTATCTTCAACAGAGCGAAGAACAACTGCGCGACTTGAAATCGTGCAGAAACGCTCCAACTTTTCTAAAAAGAAAAAAAAAACAAAAAAAAGATAAGAATAGTCGATTATTAATTATTCGTGGAATTATATTTTACAAAAATAATAGTAATTAGCCTCTGCATACCGCCAAAAAATACACCAACGTTTTTTCTTAAATATACTTTTGCGAGTATAGCGAAGAGAGATTGAGAACCGACGTAGTACACACTACTGCCTGATTCAAAATAGTACGATTGAGACCGCGTTTGGACTCATTTTTATCAGGAAGGTCTCGACAACCTAATAAAGCCCCTCTCGCCGAGATAAGATAAAACTGATAAAAATTTCAGTTTTTATAGATCGCGAACATGACTCATTAGCCGCATGCGCGGACAGCTGGAAGGTTTGCTTTTTCACTTGCTATCATTCTTCATCGCTTTCGTCTGTCTGTCTAGCCTAGCATAAGCTGAGAGCGACTCCTGGAATCGAATCTTACCACGTTTCGTTTATTGCATGTCACCGAACTCGAGTGCGTGCAATTATCGAGACCCGGCTTTTTATCGTTGTTTACGTTGATTAATTAAGATAAGTCGAATAGGACTTCTTCACCGTCGAATTCTTCAATTGGACACGATTCATTTTCGAGAGAATTTTCGAATAGGACACTTGCTTTTCCGATATTAATTCGTTTCATAAACGAAACATCTCGATTTAACTGTTTTTCTCGCACGCTGTACACTGCCGGGAGGAGCATTATTTTAAAGAGATATACCAAAGTTACGATAAATACATCGTCAAGATGCGGAAAAGATATTTTCCCTGTGCGTTTTACTCGTTGGCCATTATTGCAATAAAATTTTGCCCGTCTTTAGTCAGGATTCCATTATCCGGAAGTCCTCCTCCGAATAGTCTTGCCTTCCTACATTTGACCGCGTAAAGGATGCTTCTGCCGCAACTACGACGCCGACGTTTCGAAGGATCCATGTACTTTCATAGAAAATACACGAGTCGCGAAGGAATGCTTTTACACCGCAATCTTTCCCGATTGAAACTTCCAGTAACACGCTACCCGTGGCATTATGAAAGTTTCGTGGAAGTGAATCAAGGAGAAGAGAGGAGAGAAGCGGATTGGTGACCATGGAGAAAGAGAAAGATTTGCAAAGGCTGGATCGAACTGTCGAGGATACGAGGAAGCCGAAACATTCCTGGAACTCCGCGATCTCCGAGAAATATCCTCTTTGCTACCCTTCCTCACCTGGCAAACGTGTTCGCGATCAAAGGCGCACCAGCGGAGTCCTCGTGTCTCCTAGAACCAATCTGTTACTTATCCAACCTCTCTCAAAGTGTTTTGGAAAGCATATCGATGAAACGCCTTGGACATCTTGTCGCATGCCAATTTGCCGGTAATTGAGTTCCATGATAGGGGCGTAAGGGTGCATTGTTTCGATCTCGACAGTCATTTTGCTAACTTTTTTGCAACGAAGAGTTTATGAGGGAGCCTGGTTCAGGCCGCTGGAAATGATCGGGAGGGAGTGTTTGAAAGAAACATGAACGAATAGGTTCAGTTCCCTGAAACCTCAAGGATAATAAGGAGGAAACGCATACTCGCGCACGGAACACCCCTCCCCGCTTTGCATTTATGACATCAGCGTCTATCTAGCGTTTATGACAACGCGTATCTCCGCCGAACTTGTTTCACCTACTGCGCTCGCAATGAGTAATGCATGACATCAAACCCTCTAACGCAGTGTTTCTCAAACCCACTATTCCATCAATTTTTTATCATCTTCCGAGAACAAAATTATTTCTGATCAACTGTTTACTATTCGCACCTTATTACACGCTAGGAAGGATAAAGTCCCGTTGATGAAGAAGGAGAGCATAGTTGACGATCCGCTTCCTTTCTTCGAAGCGTATATAAAGAACAGCACCTCCGGAAGTAAGTTTTCCATTTGATCGATCATAGCTATCGATGGATCACGTGCATACGGGCACAGACAATGTGTAGAATAGATCTATCACCCGATGACTGTTTGCGTACCGCAATTTTAAATTTATTACAGTCCTTTAAGGGGGAACAACACTACGACAGACTCAATAGAAGCCCTTTTTTATGATATTTTTTGTATTAATTATTAAACGTTTACGTGTCGGACGTGTTATTAAAATACGTATATGGGTAGCCTATGGAAGTTTACGCAAACTCAGATAAATACTTGAAATCGAAATGGAAGTATATCTTATCTTATAAACTTTTTGCTCTACAATAAAGAAATAAGAAAATGTAACTGAAAAGTAATTTTAATAATCGCTACGCTTATAGATTATTAATCTATCCGAACCCGTAATTGGAGAAGTGCCATTAATTTGAAACGAGCATTCACTCTCAGACCGCAGTAGGGTTTAATTGCACGAGTTCGGGTATACTATGTCTATCGTCGAGGTGCAATTCGACGCGAGGTCTAACTTGGGTCACTGGCAAATGTTCTTCAAACCCTTGGTGGTCCTCGAAGCGACATCCGGTGAAAATACGACACAATAGTCCCAATCCAAGTTCCACTTAAGACATTTTACAGGCCTGCAAGTTGTAAACTTTCTACGACTTCCACTCGTTCCATCGTTTCGACGCCTACAAATTCTGGACGAAGCGAGTCACAAGAATAAAAGATGGACGAAATCATGATTGCTACAATTTCTAGATCCTGATGTAACGTCGATACTATACACCCCGACGTACGAAAGGATAATAAAGAAAAGATGTCACTGGGATACTGAGATTATACCGAACGATTCGTTGAATTTTCTGTAGAAAAATTGCATATGAATAAAATACTATATGTATATTATACAATCGTTTTGAGGTAATAAATGAGATAGGGAGAAGAAATATCGAGATAAGATGTATAAATATAGAAGGAGAGATACGAAACTTGAAACTCAGAAATGTAATCTTATGCACGATATTGTTGTAATGTACAATTATAATCATACTAAAAGATTATATGATGGAGCAGCTGTGTATTGGAGTAACATAGAGTATTTTGGAGTAAAATAGAAAAGGTGGACGGTACGAAAAGGAACAAAAAATAAATCATGTGGTAATAAAAAATAATCCTCCCCGGCGGGGAATCGAACCCCGGTCTCCCGCGTGACAGGCGGGGATACTGACCACTATACTACCGAGGACCTCTTGAAGACTTGTGATAAATAAATCGACCAGTACATACTATACCTAATTACAGAATAACATTTTTAAAATATCAAGCAAATATAAAAATGTGTAAAGGATCCCATAGTTCCACTGTACGATTGAATATGACACTCGAACTATCTAATATTATTAAATGTTGGTAAATACACATCCAATATAGAATTTAGCAACAAAATTTGTATACTAATAATTTTGCTGTATACGTTAATTATTCATTGAAGGTCGTAAGTGTCGTAAAGGTGTATACATTGAGATAAAAACTGAACTAATGGAGTGCGATACGGTTTGAGAATGTATCGTATTACGTAATAGCTAGTATTTACATTCGGTCCCAATGAGTTTTGCCGGTGAAATATAATTATCCTTCATTCTTCTCCTTCGTGGCGCACTTCTCGTCGATACACACCCGAGGCGCTCGACGATGATACATGTTTAACTCCTTCGCGTACATAATCACTAATATTCTATTATCGACAACGTCACGGAAGAACTTGACTAGAAGAAGTGCAAACTCACTTCTTAAGATTCAATATCACGCATTTCATAAATAATAATTCACTTTCCGAATCGATACACTATTAAACTTGAAATACCGTAGAAACACTGACCGCTGACTCTTTGCTTCCGTATGAAAATTGTTATGCAAGTGTAATGGGTGTTGTAGCCAATTGCACGGTATGCACACTCAATAACTAAACGAACACGACCAGGAAATTATTTTCGACGGACGTATATCGCGTTCAAAGGTTCTGGAATAAGTACAAAGCGGTTCCTCGCAGTCGTCAGACTGTCCTCTTGCCAGAAGGTACTTCACTACCTCCCCTCTGTGTTCAGACCCTACAAGGACAAAGTTTTTATTCTTTAGCAGCACGCGTTGGGTCTCCTGGCCATCCTTTCAAACGTTTTCCAAACATTTCCACCCAATGCCCGACAACCGCGCGAGTTTACAGTTTAGGTCCGCTAGCTATCGCTTGGGACTCTCGCTGAGAGGGCTAAGGACGCATATGGCTCTCGTCACGGTCAGCTTTGTCAGCCACACGATGTCGACGGCAATGATTCATAGTCGTGTTTCGTCTACGTCGCATTTTGCTACTCGCGTCATTGGGGAACTCCGTTTACTATACGTTACAAGTTAGAATCGTCTTCGTTCTAAAGATATTCGCGTCATTTCAATTACTGCTCGCTGGGAGAGCAGAGTAATTGGTAAATTGCGGACGTTGATGCATTTATGACAAATGGAATTCATTTTTCTGTATCTGTGAAAATGTGATTTTGCATAAACATATGCAGAGTCTGGTGATTGGAAATTATTTGAGCACTACGACGAAATGCCAAACCATAAGAAGAAGATATTGCATTCGGACGAGATTATTAGATTCTTGTCATTCACTTTCACAAATGATTATTTATCGTTTCTTTAATATATCAATAACTTAGAGATGTATTAATCAGAGAAATGTTACCTGTGGTATTTTTTTTTTCCTTTTTTTTTTCTTTTATAGATTGTATCTTTCCTCTCTGTTATATAGCGATCGATATAAGGTATTTTTTACATAAGTTTATTAGATACCGCAGAGAATATAAAATATTCAAGAAATATTCAAAGACATTTACGTTCCTCCGTTGATTGTGGACCCTCTTCAGGATGATAGACATTGATATAGGTCAGGGGTCGACAACCTGAGGATCTTTAGTTTGATTTCAATTAAATTATTCAAACCACATTTCTATCAAGTATTTCGTAGGTTTAAATAATAATTATTTTTCTGAAAATCAGAGTCTCTTTCGAGTAGGAATAAGTATCGCGATGAAATAAATGAAATTACCATACAATGAGAAGGAAAAGGAATTAACTGGATTTAACGGTCATCGGGTGACAGCAGTCTCGAATGCATTGTAATAAGTTTCCAGGAAAAGGTGCCATCACACGTCGGAAAGTTAATTCCCGCAATTTCGCATCTTTCACATTCTGCTGTGATTGTTCACGTTCACCGCGCTTGCATTACATCATGTCTTTACGCTTCGTAATTATTGTTTAATTGCAAATTACCAAGTTCTGTAGAAGTAATTGAAAGCTAGCGAGAATGACGAGTATCAAACAGCTATTATCGTACTTGGTGCAGTATGTAAAATGTATTTAATATTAACGCGTTGGTTGCCAGGCTAACACTCGTAAAAATTTCTACGAGGTTAAAATTTTGTTTCGAGAGTTATGAAAGATTAAATTACCAACATTTTATTTGTACCTATTTCTACCTCGATCGATCGCAACGAAGAACTTCCAAAAGCACTACGCGTAACAATAAACAATAGAAATACGAGCACTCAGCCAGATGTAAACGATCGAATACACGTTAGAACGAGTACTATTGTTTCTAAAACGGTTGATTATACTAGTTCCCACTTCGCGAAAGCTGTCTACTAACATAACAATCATTTTCCATTCATCTGGTTGCTATACAAAAACCTGTGTACGACAGGAACAGTCTTGTCAAGCTGTAAACACGTTTTTCTACCGAGGTACACGTGCAATTATAGTGTCACAGCACGGCACCTTTTAACGCGCAACTTTTAACGTCTCTTGGCTTCTTCTTAGCCAATGGTTTATTTTCGATTGGTCCAAGTATCTTCTATGAATAGAAAGTCTGAATTTCTATGTGTTTATTCATATTTTTTTAATATTTCTGTCATTTAAGTAATTAACCATTCAGGTACTTCAACTCGAACGTAACATTGTGCTCGTCATCCAACGTCTGAATTCTTCGTTTCTACGATTCGCGTCACTAACTCGATGAAACTCCGTTTGTTGCACCTTGGCTTGGCACGATTGCTCGCTTCGGTTGTGATTTATGTTCATACAACCACGCCGGAAATCTGTGCGTAACTTTTGCCGCGCGAAAGGACGACGGATTTTTGGCAGAATGACAAACGTGCAATCGCTGGTGCGTCACTGCAATCTACGCACTCGGTTAAACGTTTCGTTTCTACGAAACGGTAGGTACGGCTAAAGTTAAAATCATTAGCGAAGCGTGCACGCCTACGCTACGTGTACTCGAGCCGAGAGTGAACCTTATAAAGTGACTGGCGCGATTATCTTGGAAATCTAGCTGCACGTGAAAAAAGTACTGGGTTAGAATAGAAACATGGCGCCACGGCAAATCAGAAATGAAATTTGCAATCTGTAACGACGTAGTTTCATAATTACAAAGAACAGTTAATAAATCTGAATTTTAGAACGTTTCTTTTAGTTTCCGAAAAATTTGAAAAAATGGAGCTGCCTTCTAATTGATACACACCCCTCGATTCTACCTTGCTATCAATTTTCTTATAAACTGTTCAAACTCGTCTTGGACTGAACCGAAAAAACACGTCGATGCCGACACATATTTTCGCCATTAAAATGAATAATTTCACTCCGCGTGTTCGCTCTCACGCCCCCGCGAATTTACATCAGAAGCGTCCAGATGCGAACTGTGAACGCATTTGAAGTAAAAATCGACTCTGGATGGGTTGCCAACCATACGTTGGCCAATGGTCGTTCGAATCGCTTATATCGCGTGTTGCGTTATCCCAGGGTGCAGGGAACCTTTTGGCAATAGCTGGCCGCCATATTGCTTCGCGGATTCGCCATAGGCTGCATTCTTCGTGTACGATAAATTTAAACCTTTGCACTCGGAGTCTAACAAATTTTGCTAGTGACACCACTGCAAACACGAAGGATTTACGCTTCAAGAAAGCTACGAGAATTTATAATCAAGTCTAGTAATACCAAAAAAGACACGTTCCCAAAGTTGGACCATTTTATGTAATGGGAAAATGTTGACAAGTGAAATAGTAGAAATTGTAGGAAAGTGTTTAATGAATATTTTGTCCAAATGCAGCAGACTATTGCATCAACTCCCTACGTTAAAAATAGAGAAGAAAGATTTCGGTAGAAAATGAGAAAGGCTGAGCGTTGATTAATTGCAACAGATGGCGGGTTTTCCAAACTCTTAGCCGCCTCAAATTGCCTATTTCGATCCTCCCTGATGCGTTTCGCCGATGCACAAGGCCTTTTGTTGCTCACGCAGCTTGAAACCAGTAAATTTTGGCGGCCTTCCAAATCGCGATTCCGCTCACGCATCGCCCAGAAATCCTGTCCTCGGGATCTATTTTAATCGACCTACAGAGTTATCGATTAATCATTGCCATGTTCGTGCCTCCGAGATCGTAAAAGGGACAAATGGAAGGGAGGAACGATTTTTCGTAGACGTTCCTTTTCAATTTATTCCCCGCGCATAATCTCCAGTTTATCATATTCACCGTAACATACAGGGTGTCCCAAAAGTTGAAGAGGAGCCGGAAATGGGGGGTAGCTGAGACGATTCTGAACAACAATTTCCTTTGCAAAAATGTCGGATGAGGCTTCGTTAAGGAGATATTAAGCGAAAACCCCGACCAATCAGAGCGCGCGTAGACCGTTGGAGCGGCCGCGGTAGCGAAGGCTACGCGCTGGCGGCCGCGCTTGTACGCGAACAAGTGCAACAACTTTTGGGACACCCCGTATACATTTCTAATTTCACTTGTTGTACTTGTAGCGTACTTTAAAGAAAATAGTAAAG
This sequence comes from Hylaeus anthracinus, assembly GCF_026225885.1. Lineage (NCBI taxonomy): Eukaryota > Metazoa > Arthropoda > Insecta > Hymenoptera > Colletidae > Hylaeus > Hylaeus anthracinus. The sequence goes on from NW_026533254.1 coordinate 19,611,360, forward strand.
CTAAGCAAAAGGTTGGATAGTTTTTAAACGTTCTAACTCGAAACAGTTAAAGAGCTGCTATCCGTTTGAGAAATTGCACTTTTGCTGTTCCGAGGGAAAGGCTCCATTCTTCATCGATAGGCTGCTGCCAACGCGTTATAAATCCCATGTCGAGCTACGGATTGGCGAGTTACGGGCTTCGACACGCGTTTCGGGTACTTAGAACCGACTCCGGTGAGCATGCTACGCGGGACCACGTCCGCGAGGCCTGTAATTTATAAATGGCAAGCGCTCGCGCCGGTTCTACCCGCAAATTATGATTTCTGTAGTTACAATTAGACGCGGCCCGGTAGAAGTGGTGCGTCGCGGTAAGGATGTCGGGGGCAGGTGTTCTCCGATTCAGGCGATTGGACAACGGTGAATTAATGCGAGCCCCATGCGTCAGGGGGAAAAATGATGGTTTCGGTACCGTGGCGATCGCTATCGCGGCGATTCCATTCACCAAATTATACAGCAAATCGGGCGGCCTGCGTCGAAAGCGTGGCCATAAACGAAAGTTCCGGCTACATTGTTGCATTTTTCGCGGATTAACTCGTGCTGGAACGAGAATAGTAGAAAACGCACTCGAGGGGTTATTTCAGTCTAAAGCGTCAATTTTTACTTCTTTTTTTTAATCTATAAGAAATTTTTTAAAGAAATTTAAAACGCAGGACCCAAATGAACTGGAAACGATAACGCGTGCATATGGATTTCTCTCGAACGACTACTTCAAATTTTTTTATTTCCTCCAAGTTTCCGTGTCAGGTTAAACGCGATATACAACGGCTTAGTGTAGTTTTCCCTTTTTTTTTTTAAACATTCCCAACCGTGGTTACAACATGTCGCGTTATTGCATGCACCATGCAGATCTGTTCGATAAATAAAGCAACGCGAGCGAACAATTTTAAATGATTTTTCCACAGCCGGAGAAAGAGAAAACAACCTCGATGCATTCCAGACAAGGTAGTGACTGGATAACTTTGCGTGACATGATTTAAATAGAACGCACAGTTCACCAACGACATAGTAAACATTAATTCGAGAACCTGTTCTCCTTCCTTTCTGACTGATTTAAACCACTCGATGGACCCTTATCCGTCTAATCGCGTTGAAAATAACTCGCAAATATTCCCGAAGGCGTTAATCGACCACATTTCCTATGTTAAACTTGTGACAAATTTCTTCGGCATAAAACCGCTCAGCCTCGCAGGTCGAGACACTCGGAGTGTCGACGTCGAATAAATTTTAAATAATGGGTTGCGTGCAAAATTCCTGTGTTCGAAGGTTCAAAAGAATCATAGTAATTTCAAACGAAATTTTCTATTAATTTTAGGACACATGAAGAATAATAGCTACTTTACTCGGATTTTCTCTTGGATTTTGATCTTTACTTTGCTTGGACTTATATTTTAATGTACATATATATTCCCCCGATATATTTCTCTTTAAGGACTGTGCAAGTTATTCATGCACACTCTGTATATCGTAGAGAAAGGTACCGGCATACATTTCAGATGAAAATGCCATTGAGCGATTGTCTAACAGTTAGAAGTCAATCGTGTTTCAACGTTTAATCTCTTCACGCTCTCGGTCACATATGTGGACGTTCAAGTACTTTCAATAATAAAAAGAACACAAATTCGAGTCTTTTTATATTATATGTTAGTATATTATACAAATTATTCGAATCAAATATACTCCAAAATATTTGTGTTTTATTGAAGAAACAAAATTTTAAAGGTCCATTTTCGAAAGTCCTTTAGCTTGGCAAAAAATGAAGAACACAGCATTTCCACTAAACTGTCGACAATCATATCAACAAAATCGCTAGAAAATGTCCAGTAATTACCATCGAGATTAAGTATAGTCATTTTACAAGACGTAAAATCAATTCCGTTTTATAGATGACGCAAACCATCGAGTAACAAGTTTCTTATCTCAGGTTGTCAGGTTGGTAACGTCGTCAGTTTTATGTAAAACGATTCCAGAAACTTGGATGCCCGTCTCCGCGTACAGATAAATCTGTATACTTCTTGGAAATGACGCGACTCCACCCAGTGTAGCGCGGAAGTGCATCGCGTCAGACCGATCGTGATCTCGTCTCCGATTAACTGTATCGAAATTTGCATAATTCCCGTGGTTACGCGATGCTATTATATCTCGCGAGATGCCATAGCCTTCCGTTCACCGTGGAATCGTGAATCAGAGCTCGACTTGTATCGAACGATGGCGTGGTGCCGTTCAGAGTAGGCTAACTGCGCCTAACCAGGGATTCCAGCGTAAACACGTACTAAAAAGTTGTTTACAATAAACAATAGCACAGCGATATAGCACAAGATTCGAAAACAATGTCGGTATTAAGATTCGAATAAAGGACAGAGTTTTGTCTTGTTCTCAAAACCGTAAAAAAAACGAAGCTGCCTCCTTATTGCAGCACAGCCCTCAATTGGAACGCGCCTTGTGTCGCTGTGTGCACGAAAGTGTTTGTTTAGGGATATTTGAATTTGAAAGGACCCGATCAGACGAACAAGCTCTAGCAACAACGATATACAACATATTTCGTCAGCGAGCAACCGCACTTGTTCAATCGTCCACTTGGTCGGAGGCCGAGCCGAATGAAGCCGAGTCCCCGCAACCGGAACGTCACGGAAATAGTATTACAGACTGCGTCGACGGCCGTTCGTCGGGATATTACGCAATAGGTCTCAGCCTGGGTTCTGTTCAGGTGTACATACGCGGGGATTCCTTGTGGTGCCAATCGTCTGGCGCTCTATTCACCGCACACACGTCCGAGTTAACTGTGTGCTGGCGAACTAGACGACGACAGACGCGGGATCTGGCACACGCGAGAAGCCTCCTACGGCATCCGTGGAATTCGTCAAGCGTGGCTTGACCAAGGTAATTCATCGATGAAATTCGTAATAGATCGGAATTGTAGCGGAGCCACTCGAGCAGTCAGCTATTAGTCGAGAAAGGGACAATTCTATTGGAAATGTATGTATACGGACCACGAGTCAGACTCGTGCTACTTGTTGTTGTTCGTGCATTCTATTCGGAATGTCGTCACTTCCAATTCACATCATTTTTAATGTTTAATTTTTCTTTAATTCTACATCCTTACTGATACTCTGATAATATTTTCAACTATAGCTCTACTGGTTCCGTACGTATCTAATTTTATTAGAACATTCCTCTGCATTCGTTTCATTTCATCTGGTATTCCGACGACGTGGCTACATTCCAACGGATTCTGGTTTATCATTGTTTATTAATTGTATTATTATTTGTCGGTTCATTGGCTTCTTCGATTACGTTATACACGAAAATCCAAACGCAAGGTTTCGAGATTGATTGCGTATCAACGTTAAACTTCTAAACAAATGGTAGCCATTCCGTCTGGTCGACGTCTGAGTTGTTTGTAACGGCGATGAATAATGACGTCGAGCAAAATTGTGTTGCAGTTCTATTACGAGACCGTGAATAACGTCACACGAATACTTGCTTTTGTTTCTCTGAAACGGTCTTGCTAAGACGATCACGTAAGGTTGAGAAAACAAAATGAGAATAGAATGTCAATCGTCTCGATGACAATTCCCGTACTGCTCCATCTCTTCAATTGACCATCGCAAACAAATTAAATACTAATTACATTGAAACATTAATTAAAGCGTTTGCAAGTGACAGCGGCAGATATTTTTAACTTTGACAAGTTATAAGTAGTAATATCGAATGATAAACTTTTATAGTAACAACAAGAAACGAATATTACTTACGCACTGAATAAACGTACAAGACTGTTTTCGACATTGTAATACCACTATGCCTCCAACAGCGTTGATGGTAGGTACAAGAGAAATGTTTTAACAGAAAATTGTTTCTCAGGGCGAGTACAAAAATGGAAACACGTCTCGGAACCATTTCTTTCAAAGGCTTAACGGCCTTTAATTTAGTCATTTAATTTCTTTCAAAGTCTTGAGACTACTTCATTTATTAATGCAATTTCTTTCAGAGTGTTAAAAGGAAACTTGTAGACTTATAGACGTTTTGTAACGTATTAATTAAAATAGTGCCCGTAGATACGCCAGGAATAGACGGCTGAAATCTGATCCTATAGTTCATCGTTTTGACGTTTAATTGCCTCTGACAACATGTTTCGAGCATTACGACGACTGACGTTTTTGCGACGGGATTGCACGACTGGCGCCGTCGCTGTGGTTAATTTAATTTGCCGTGGCCGAATTTGCATTTCGGCCGGGCATGCAATGCAGCTTTCGTTCCGCTGATTAATCTGTCCGATTGCCGCGCCATAGAAACGCAACCGAGTAACTTGTATCTCGCCTAAGAGCGATCGATTACTCTCGATCATTTATCGTTCGTCAAAGAGACTTTTTCCATTTCGATACCGACCTACGACTCGTTCCCTTTGAAAGTGAACAAGTTGACATTTTCGACGCACTGTACGAAGCGTTTGTCACTCTTCGATCAAGATAAAAGATCTTCCGAGGGTTCTATCAGTTGATATGCTCGGTGCACCAAGTTCAGTGCACCGCTTACGTAGCGTCCAACCCCTGCGACAGATCCGCGCAATTACCCTTCGTTGTGCGTGCTGCACTAGGGTGAAATAACGATCAAGTATCTCAAACGACGTGTTCGTCACGGCAGCGGTGCTCGACGAAGTGCGTGCACTTTGTCGACACGTAGCCACCGTTTAGAAAATTCCTGTTCGTTTGTCGGCGTAGGCGTTCAAAAGGACATTGACGCGGACCAACGCTGCACCATCCACGGTGTTCTTTATGCTCTTGCATGTCTCATCTTGCGAGAATTTCACGGAAAAGTCGCGTGGCTCATTCTGATACAACGTAAACATCCAAAATCCGTACAGGAACCTATTCTTTCATTTTTCATAAGATCGAGAGGGAACAACACCGTGACAGGTTCAAACGAAGCTCCGTTTTGCAATTTCGTTTGTATTACTTGTTAAAGATTGCAATACCGAAGTCATATATTCTTACAGGTACATTTTTAAAATTAGATTTCACTGTTGTACGATTTCTTATTACAGGGGTGGAAAGTTTGTCATAAATGCCACGAAATTTTATTGTACAACTGAAATAATATAATTTAAAGTTCCTTTTGGTTAAAATCCACCCTCTACCCAACAGTGAAAAGTAATTCGAGATGTAGAGGACGAAGGAAATGCCGAAGATGATTCGGTTTAGGCAATCTCCCCGCACACTGGTGGCAACCAGAGGCGTTCGGGTTCACTTCCGGTCGAATGAACCTGTGCGTACATCGAAGGACCTAATTCCAATTCTCCCGTTCAGAGTTACCTCTACGCTGCTGCAGTAGCTTTAAGCTCGTCGGGGGAAACCTGCAGAGTTTTTACGAGCGTAATTTATGGAAGCACGCCAGTTGGCCTCGCGATAAACTCGCTGCAACTGCGAGACCTACACGGAGCCACGAGAATCCGAGTAAACGAAACGTGAACGTGCACCAATGGCATTATCTGTATCGGCCGAAAGCGACGCACCTCTGTTGGGAATTATGTGTACGTTGACACAACACTATGAGAACGAGGACTAGATACATCTTGGATCCGCCATCTTCTTATCTACTTATCCCTTGTCGCGTTGTCTTTCTGGCTATCATTCTTCAATTCTTTCATATACTTCGTATTCGTCATTGGAATTGCATAAAAAATACAAATATTAGTACAACAAAAGGTTCCTACGTATCTCGCTAGAAAAACGTATAATGATTGCGTAAACAGAGATTCAAGTCGATTGATTGAAAATTGGCGAGGCTAGATTTCTAATTAACCTCTTCGCGCCCTTCTCTGGCCACGTACGTGGACGTTCAGTTTTCTATCGTTCTAATTACTGTCATTAATAAAAAGAACAAAAATTTGGCTTTTTAAATCCTGAAAAGGATCCGACTTTGCCTCCGAGATGCCAGAGGTACATTCGATAACAGGCTGTTGGAGCTCGTTTCCTAGCTGAGATCTTCATTCTGGATTTATGCCTGGATTTCGTAGCTCGTGGTGGTGCCTTTAATCAAAAGTATCATCGACGGAGAGGTATCATCACGTGCACGATGGATACTCATCCCGCGGCGCGGCGCGGCGCGGCGTCGCGTCGGTGATGTACCCAAGGATACGTTGGATAAGGATCGCGAGGCGACTAGACCGTTGCACTGCGAACCAACCTTTCACGGGCGAGTTCGTCTGGAGCTGGAATCAGGGCAAGACGATACACATCTGTTGGCCATCTGCCAGAAACTTTCCAGAGTATCCCGGTGGACAAGGGGCCACCCTTTCCGTGGGCCTCTCAGCAACGAATGCGCAAGGTGTGGTCTGGGTTAGGTGTCCGAAATCAGAGGCGAACCTCTTCGATTCTTTCTGTCTCGTTTCCACGTTTCTCCCCGTTAATAACGGCCTTTATCGCCATCTCCGACGCAAGCTGCGACCCGCTCGGGCCCGATCCGGATTCAACGCGCTATAAAGACGAGCGTGTGTTGATTTATGCGCACGGGGGATACTTATGGTTGTGCACGCGCGTAGTCAGAGGTTGTTCCTTCATGGGGCCCGTGGCGAAATGGAGTTTAGAACTTTGTTTAAACAAAGGTGTAATTCAGGGCAACGCTTTGTATCTCACAAATGGAGTTGCACGTTTGCAAAGTCACTTGGTACCTTTGTTTCGAGCAAACAAAAGATTTCTTTCCCCCAAAGGGTCCATCGTCGATCAAAGAGATAACACGAACGTTGCCGATAATTAAAGGTATACATGAAACGCGGCCCGTTCGATCGTAAAGGTTCTTTAACGCGCCAAAGTCCATTTACCTGCGCTGATCTCAAGAGTAGACGGAAGCGCATAAAATTTTTAGAGGCCGAAGGAGAGCAAGGATTTGCGCGACCTCTCTTTCCTGAACGGTATAACGACGCGGAGTAAAACTCAACTACACTGGAAGTTATTCAATCGCTTTTGCGGGGGTGAACCTTCCGGCAAGATCGATGGAAGAACGCCATTAAATGACCTCAAGAGGAAAGCTCTGAAAGAAACGGCCTTCCTCCCATACAGATGATTCTGCAGAAACGGATATTTTTTAGCATGTTCATTGAAAATGTGAAATTGTCACACGGTAATACCCGTAGGACGAAACGAGCCTAACATCGCACACGATATTTATTAGTATTTTATAAGCCAAGTTTGAAAAGCAAAGCTAAAAGAAAGGGAATCTCGATGCATACCAGTGACTACTTTACACGGTCGCACATGTCTCAATGGTTAATATTTAGAATACGAAAAATATATTATTAATCGAGTAACTCAACATTCTGAAAATATAGTATCTTGTCATTTCCAGAAGCCAGAGTGACTCGTGTTATCTAAATGGGTCGTATTGATTAACTTAGCAATGAAATAATTGGCAAATGAGTGACAAAGCTAATCTTCCATTTACTACGTAGTTTATCGATGGGTGTATGCAGAACGTATCGATTATGCTACAAGTGCAGTTACACTTATAGAATTTGATCGATCGTATAAACACATGTTCGGAGAATTTCCAGCTACGTTAACGGTATTCGATATTGCTGCCCCCACTAAAAACTACCCCGAACCTACTCAGACGGTAGATTTCGGGTCTAGTGTTACCATGCAAAAAAAAAGAAAATACTTTTTTAAACATTTCAGTTTCTGAGCCCTGCGGGGGGTGGGGGGGTGGGGAGGGGAGGGAGTTAAGGCCAAGAAAGAAAAATTGTGATTTAGACAAGGGTACCGTACGGTTTTGTGTGAATGGATGTTTACGACGATTCCACGAGTTAGCGCACTGGGCGACACTAACCCTAGCGACGCTACTGTCTTACGAAATATCAAGAAAGGATTTCGGGTCCTTTGTCCGTGCTGGGAGAGAGATGCACCTGCTCATTGATCCCAGCGGCAACCTCCTCGGCGTTTTCCTGTCCCTTCTCCCCCCCCCCCACCTGTCTCCCTCTTCGCTTTACTTTCTTGACTACTTTTTAGCTCGCAATTCTGATTCGCGCTTCGTGCATACAAGGTGTTTCTGAAACAGGTGGTCACACGCTTTGGAAACGTGTTCTACTCGTTGACAGAATGAAAGAATTACGATCGAGGGTTTTGGAATAAATAACAACGGAAGACGCATAAGACAAACGATTCCACTGATTCGACTAAAATTCTCGAAATATATAGCGATTATACTCCGGATGCTTATGGAATACTTTTGCATTTATCATATGTACATTCTCCTACATTTGCCATGAATACATAAACATACACGGTTTGGAGCGAAAGTAGCTACAGCCCTTGAGGGCAATGTCCTTCCTTTAAGAGTTCTAATCGCGTCCTAGTCTCGAAGGATCAGGAGAGCAAAACGGTTCCCAAACGGTGCCAACGTGTCGTTAGATTCCAGGTAGATTGGTAGAGATAGGTAGGCGTAACAGATTCCTCGATAGGTTGTTGAAAGTTGAAACATTCGATTCGATCACGTTAATTAAAAGTATTCGTGGTCACGCGTCGAAGCTACAGTTAAGAAACGAATATCAACGACTCCGAAACGACGCCGGCGGGCAGATATTAAAGTTCATCCCCTTTCGAGCACTCCAGAGTCTTCTGAAAGTCGCTGGAGACTCAAAGGAGGAAGGAGGGGCCTTCCACGAAAGAAGCACGAGGGTGTCTCAAAGACAGAGGGTTGGTTTGTCAGGATACAAGCCTGGCACCCTTCAAAGGGAGGAGGGAAACTCGACGATTGCTCGGCCCAATTAAGGTGGCGCCTAGCGCTTGGCGATGAGTCGAGTAGTGCGTAGAAATAAAGCCACCATCGGGAAAAGAGAGCGACCAAGGGGTAACGGCGAGGGGGAAAGCGTGCAAGAGGTAAGATCGTCCCTCGTTCCATTTTTTTCTTTTTTTTTTTTTTCATCTCTCTTCATCGTCCTCCGGTCGAACAACCAGCGTTGCCAGGCGACAGGAGCACAGGCAACCCTCGAAGATGTCATACAGAGTGCACGCAAAGAGAACGAACTTTTGACCCTTTAAGGGTGTCTCCTTGAACTGTAGCTCGACGGCCGAGAGGATGATCACGTGGACATCCTCGGGGTTAATGTACCCTTCCCGAACACAACATTTTCGGGCTTGCGAGTAGAGCAGTCTCCTCGCACGAATGCAATCGCGTCCAAAGGATTTTTCCGGAAGGTGCTTTAGCATTTTGTTTCCTAATAAAGCAGAGAGGATGTGCGATATACCTCGTTCCTTCGTTTCAAAGGAAAGTACGTATGATTACGATTCATGTTTTTCCAGACTCGGACAACAAATTTAACACGTTCACTGGCAGACAAAGAAACAGTCCATTTAAACTTGCTGAATAAACACTCCTAGTCTGATTTGCTTTTTAATCTACACTTGAACTAATTTTTAAGTCTGCCAACTGCTATTGAATTGAGTTTCAGGAGTTATGGTGCCTTTAAAGCTCCTTTTCGAAAATTCTTTATAGTAAACTATCGACTATCGATTCAAATCAATTCGAGTGATTTCATCATCGTAAACGAAATATAACTTTCTTTGTTCCTCGTTTACCTTCCTCTCCATATTAGCCAGAAACTTTATATCCATCTTACGGGCGTCTCTATTTTCCACCCATAGCAACCTCCCTTGCTCGTGAACACGCACATGCTCGTGCCACCTGACCACGTGTGAGTTACACATTCTCAAACTTTTGTATCTTTTGTTTCGCTGTACGTACCTTCGCGGCTGCAATACGCCCTAGGGGATCCCCTGCTATATCGTACCCTCTTACCTCTTCCTGAATTCTTTTCTTATTCCCCGAATCTCGCCCTTCCTCAATCTCCCCCGCCGCGCCGTTTCTTTCCTCCTATTTCTCTTATTGCTATTTTACTTCGCTGCTGGTACCCTTCTTCCTTTGTCTTTCCACAACCCCTCGTCTGCCTTACTCTCTACCCCCGTTTCTTTCATCGCTCATTTCAAAAACCACCCCGTTACTTCTATTGTCTTGCCTGCCTCCGAGTCCATATGCGTGTAAACATCCACTGGGTGTTTCTTGATTTTCCATCGATGCAACACCGTTATCTACGTCTCGATTCGCTTTTCTTTTATAAACTAAAATATTTAACGTTGCTCGTGTATTATAGAAAATGATTTTATTATAAAGGCAGATGGAATATTTGCCAATTGTTTTTCTCAGTTTCACTTTCGAACCGTTTGTAATCGCGAGAACATAGTCGATTGTTTCAGATTTCGAAGGAAATTGTGGTTAAAAATCGTCTCGACTACTTCGCATTTCCGGTTGTTACATTAATTCTGGGGCACCCCGTATACTATCTTTTGTTACCAAGAATCTGACATTCCTTTGTCGTTGGATCGTTTATTTGCATTCGAGGAGAAACAACATTACATCAAAATCGCAGCGATGCCTCCATGATGGGGGGTGGCACGGTAAAGAAAGCAATTGTTCTCCAAGAAACGCAGGTGTGTAACATTAATATTCATCGAGAGTTTAATAGTAATTGGATATACAAGGCGAACTGCATCGCGAAACCTGGTAACCACCTTCAGGAAAATGGAGTAATTTCAAGGGAGCTAGTTTATAGAGTCGAAAGGGATGAAAGTGGCAGAGGGATGTAAGCTACACAGAGATTCGAGCACGAACTCGTAAAGTGAGACAATGTAATGCCACAACGTTCAAACCACTTCAAAATGTTTCGCTATTGTTTCGTCGGGTACAAGTAAACGTCAACTAGACGACTACTCTGCTTGGTAAAAGTGTTCCGTTATCTCACTTGCATTTAATACGTGTGTACATTCTCATTTTTGTCGTGTATAGCAGACAACAAAATTGATCATTTATCAATTTATTGAATTTGAAATTGATATTGTTAAAGATGTCTAGATGTAAAATATTCAATGAAGATTCAGGTTCATTTCGAATAAGTGTACTGAATTTAATATTCACGCAAATTTCTCACTAATTTTTCCAGCTCTCTCGATTATTCTTCCCCGGCATTGTTTCTTCCTATCTATGGACTGGCCAAACGGCTCTGGCTTCTCCCTTAGATCGTCGATATCTCGAACCTGGAAATTTCGACGGTTCAATCAACACGCTTGGACGGAGTTACGAGGTCATAACGTTACGTATAGAACGTAAACGTAAAGTGTGGAGCGTGGCACGTAAGTCGTAAAAGCTGGTAGTTTAGTAGAACGCCCTCCGATACGAATACAATCGCCCTGGAGTTGCGCCTAGGTGTTGTTATGTCGATGTGCTCGTATCGGTGCGTCTGTGGACCACATAAAGTTTCCCCGAATGTAGAATGTTATGCCGGTATTAGAATGTATCGCGAGTAAGGATATTCTGGACTTTACACTCGGCCCAGCAAAAGTTAAGAGTGTTCCATACGAAAGAAACCTGACCTCCATGAATCCTGCGTCAAAGAACGGCCAACGTTCTTATCGATCTAGATCAAAATTTCGAGTAAAGAATAGAGAAAGAACGAAATTTTATACGTAGTCGCATCGAAAGGATTTTAACAGAACTTTTTCACTTGATCGCTCTTTGATTAGATACACCCTTGTTCATAAATATATGGACACTCGCTACTTTCAATGGATTATTAATATATGCCGTAAATTATTACTATAGAAAGCGTTGACATTAATACCAGAATTGTGGCAGACGATTAGCGATATCATAAAAGAGGAGGTGGTAAACGTAGGGTGTCAACTCAGTGGGGCTGCGAATTGACATTTAAAATGATCATAGGTGAAACATAGTCAAGCTGTGCTGAAGATACAACGATTGCATTACGGTCTCCCATCCTGTGACATGTATCACGAGCCACCCTCCACAATCTGCCATCCACTCTTCGCCTACCACCCCCGTACCGTCATCCCCATCAAAACCTTTGTGGTCTGGCGAAGCCTGCGCTCTGCCACCCGCTTTTCCTCGGATACCTTCGCAACCCCTGGACTCCTGGTATGTTACCGCCTATTCCTTTTCTTCCTTCGAAGACATCCTCGAAAACACACAGTGGAGGGTTTAGGTACTAGTCACCTAAATTGCGTGTGGCTGATTACGAAAGTGGCCCGAGTCAAACATCTAAAAAGAAACGATTTTATCGGTCGTTTAATGTTGAATTCTTTAACATTACCTCAATCGATAATCTCAACACTTAATTACCGGTCGACTTTGATTTTGTGCGGGACACCACCCTATACAGTAGACATCCTTTTTTCTTACGGAACCTTCTAGAACCTCACAGACCACAATTTCAGACCGTTTCGCATAATTTGTAGACTAACAAAGTATATAATTGAGAAAATGTTCAATCCCTGAACTATTATTTCTCGACGTCTTAGGACATTTTGATTTAAAACTTGAAAATCGATTGGCGAAACCAACAAAGGGGGTGGCTCGCGACGAACCTCCGCTAGGCTTGTTATCCTGTGAAACAGGCGCGCATTTCAGTATTACCTTCCTCGTCGAGGGTGTTCTACGAACACGACGAATCCCGAGGGAATCAGCGGGATTTCGGTCGGGGATTCACCTTGAGTCGCCTCCTGGCCGCCTGGTGCAGTAGTCCCGGATTTTCGAGTAGATTGGCAGTTTTTTTTAGCAGATGCCCGGATTGGCAGCTCAGGTTGGAGGATCCAGGGACAGGTGCGTATTCTGGTGTCTTCGAGCGGTGCGGCGGTGTTCATGGCTAGTACCGGTCTGCGAGACACCAGAATGATCTCTCTTAGAAAAGATGGAATTCCGTCTCTATCAGAATGTCGTTTTCACACGGAAAACCGAATATCGGTTCTTACCGAATCGTCCTCTGATGTCTTTCTTCTCCTACGTGTCGATTATGCACGTTTCTCGCGTCAAAAGCACTTTCATCGTCCTCCACGCGTCTGCCCATAAACAGGAGGACATGCCGCAAGTGGAGTATATGTGTTTGTACTTGCACCAATCATCGATGGAAGTATTCAACCACGTCGATGTATCGTATTGACCAGATATGAGTATTTTTAAAATAACCTTATTTCAAATAATAATATTATTTCAACTGTTATTTCAAATGATACGTTATTTTATTTTATAATTTTATACACATTGTTTGGAATAATCTAATCATTTTCTTTTGTCGCAATATTTATTGAAAGGTCTTACGGATGAAGTTTTTGGAGAACGAGTATCGCTTAAAGCAAATTGTAAAGATTTCTTAAAATAAATTACTTTTGTTCCATATTCTTTTAAATATTATTTCAAATGAGTTGATAGTATTTTTATTTTCAAATAAATCTATTGAAAATAACGGTACGAAGTAAATAATTCCAAATAGTTGTTTCTTATTTTCATTTCAACTAGCCCAGATCTGATTTTGCGTCATTCGAAAAGTTGGCGCTAATTTGTAATCCCTTGCACTTGAAACGTCCCGATAGATGTCGCTGATGTAGCGCTACAGGTAGAAACTCTTTAATCAAAGTCACGAAATCCATGCACAATATCTAAGAAATAAAAAGAAAATTATATTATTTACGTGGCTTTTGTCTTATTCTCCGAAAAAATGATTCAGACTTCAGCATACAAACAATGTAACACTTTGTGCGTTTCAAATTGAATTTTGCGCCATTAGGTAGAAAATGGCGGAACCCGACCTAACTTTGACGTCATTTCGTGACTCTGATTAGAGGGTCTCTAGGTAGAGGGAGCAGTTACCACGCTCCAGATTTATGACTTATGACTCGCCAATCACTGCCGAGAACAAATTTCACGCATCTCAATTTTGAGGCCCTCTAGTTGTCTCATTCGGTAAGAAAACATTTGACATTTTCTGATGCGCTTTCAAGGCATTCCAGTGCATTCTAGGGTTTTCACAATTAGTGCATATCAATCTAAAAGTCAATTATCGAAACTTAAATGCAGCAACTGCATTTGGTAATGTATAACGTTATTCCACATTACTATTTGTATAGTATTCCACGTTATGTCCATTACGTATATTTGCATTGTTACACATAACAGCTGACAGCCAACTATCAATATCATCATCCTACCAAACTCCCCACACATGCATTCCTGTAATCGTTCATTCACGATCCACTCGTCCTAATTCATTCATCTCATAATTGCGAATGATAGTGCATCATAGTGCATACTGCCATCATTATTCTTGCAGTCATGTTATAAGAACATTGAAAGTGAAATTTGGTCAACTGTCATTTTTCCTTGACTTTTGTATGGTTTATTGGATAATGATTTTGGTAAGTCCAAATTTCATTGAAATGAAAAATGATAAACGTCATTAAACGTGTAACAATTTTAGAGTTTATTTATTTTTCTCATATACTGGTATAATGTATCTCAATTTGTTTTAATGGACCAAATAAACGCAAGGTGTTCGAATGCAAAGATCAAATTAACCAGGAACATATTTCAGCCATGGAGTCCAAACAGGATACAATATCACCCAAAGGAGATGAAGATTCGAAGAAATCATCGAGCATTCATTCGAAATTATCTCTTGAACCAGAGACTCATTTACAGAGTCTTGGTTTTACTACCAACAATGGAAAGGCTAGATTTATATTAGACAATGATATTTCTCTATGCTCGCATTCTCCATTAACAAATTACAATGTCGTTGATGAAAGCGACGCATTGTCCTTTGTGGTGCTAGGCAAAGATTCATTAGATTCCATTCAAGCTTCGTCGCTTGCATCATATGTTGATATACAACAAAAAGGCATGTCACTTGTATGTATCTATTATTTAACTAGAAATGAATATTTCAAATTTTTTAAATTTATTGCCTAACAATAAATTCTCTATGTAGGATGTCAATTCTATGCTGGCATCATGGGAATCTACAGATTCCCAGATAGAGACGAAACTAAATGAATTATTGCAAGAGAATGAGAAGCTCAAGGAAACATTGAAACAAAATAATATCGCTATGAAACAACAATTTAATACCTTAGCCAGTTGGCAAGAAGAAATCATGAGAGTACATCAGAATAATAAGAAAAAGTTTTCTGATATGAGGGAATTAATAAATCACCTGAAAAAGGAAAATTCGGAATTAAAAATGAAGCTTTCCACTGGACAGATTAATACAGAAACCGAATATGAGATATGCTATAATAATAGTAAGAGAAACGAACAAAACTTACAGTTTTTAAAAATGAATGAAATGGAAACAAGGACATGTATTCCTGAAACTGAACTTCAGGAACAAGTAACTTCATTAACAGATGAGTTAAATACTTCTAAACTTGAATGTAAAAAGTTATCTTCTGATGTTGAGAATTTACTTAGTATGTCGAGTTTAATGAGTTCTCAATTGAAACAAGCAACTTGTACGATACAAGAGCAAAGGCTGAGTTTAAAAAAGTTAGAAATGTCGGCTGCAATGTCAAAGTCGCTAGATTCAAATTATTTTGATAAATCCCTTATTTATGGTACTTCTAGTTCTTCTGAAGGTATAAATAATTGTGCAGAATGTGATAAATGTCTAATAAAAGATAAAGAAATTAAATCTTTAAAAGAATCAGTTGCCCTATTTGAACATAAATTACAACATGTAAGTATTTGGATAAGAATAAGAAAATGTATTTTTATAAGAAAATGTATTAGAGTATATAATTGTAAAAATACTTTTAGGCTACAGCTCCTATACAATTTTGTATTAAAAGTCCTGTGAATCCCAAAAAATATAACCAACAATATAATCAAAAGATACAACATTATAAAAAAAAGTTACAAGAATTAACAACTTGCTTTGATAAACAAAGTAATCATTGTACCCTTATAGAAAACCATTTAAAAAATTTTGTTGGAACACTAGAAAATGCTAAATCGTTACATAAATCCGATACAGAAGTCACAGATCTTGAATATAGTTGGCTACCCGACAGCACAGAATTCCATCATTATAAAAATCAACTAACTGATTGTTATGATAAGTTAATTAAAGAACGACAGAAATTTATCAAAGAGAAAGAAAATTCAATTATGGTACAAAGTGAATTCCAAAATGCTTTATTGGATTGTAATTCAATTCTATACGAATTGAAAACATTGTTGGGAAAGAAAACTGAAGAAAATGAAACACAAACTAATATGACATCCGAATCTACTGAGAAAGTTACAGAAACAAAAGGACAAAACACTGAAGAAAAACAATTACTAGAAGAAGGAAGGATATCACTTATTAAAGAGAGAGAAAGGCTTGAAGAAGAAAAAAGGTTATTTAGCAATCAAAAAAGAAATTTCGAAATGGAATACAAAAACTTAAATAATGCGATGGATTTATTACAACAAGAAAGGTTAAGTTTACAAGCAGAAAAATCGTCACTCGATCACCAGAGTAAATTGTGCGAAAGTCATTACAAAGAAAGCTTAGACGCGAAAAAGAACGAATTTGAAGGGATGTACAATGAACTAGTTACTGAAATAGGTATATTGCATGAAACTATAACGAGGCAAGAATCTAATTTAAAAGAACTATACAAAGAAACAAGACAATATGTAAGTACTGATTTATACATACATATACACTGTCTGATGTAGATATAATTTTCTTATTTGTAATGCAGATGGAAAATCGCAATTTGTTACGGAAACAGTTACTGCTTTATGAAGAAGATTTTAAACAGGAAAGAAAAATCAAGGAGTCATTAATGCTAGAAAAAGATAAATTAAATACAGATTTACAGAATCAAATAGAGTATAGTAACAAATTATATGAAGAAATCAAAAAACTGAGTCGTCATATGGATCTGGTACAATTTCATTATTGGTTTCATAATTTATAAATATGCAACAAAGCATCTAAATGTCTGTTCATTATGAAAATTTTATTTTCAGTCCAGTAAAGATCACTTAGTACCTCCGGTGATATCATCGTTTTCGTGTCCGAAATGTGATTGCACATTCAGAAATATGGAATCTTTGGTAGATCATGTTAATAGTTGTTTAAGTTTAGATTAATACGATATTTCGCGGTATACCCTTTATGCATATTAATCGTTAAATCATTAATAAAAATAAAGATGTTACCAAATAGAGTTGTAAGAAGAAATGTAAATTTGTATGTATTAAATCAGGTAAACGAGATTAACAAATAAATAAATTAATCTTGTGTATTCAACATTTAATTTCAATATTAAACATAAAATATATTGTTTAATTTATTTTTACTTGATGATATTTTTATAACAGAAAATACTGTTACATTTTCGCAATAAAAAATTACTTTTCTCCTGAACTTAATACATTCAATACAGTTCAAATAAAATATATTTATGTCTGTTAACATGTACATAATATTTATTTTAATATATATTAATAATAAAGCATGGGTAGAGTGTCAGATTGCTAAGATTATTTTTATCCACAACAATTTTCTAGACCAAAATTTTATTTCTTTTTATTGGATTTATTACTTTATACTGTTCTTGTCCTTTATTTAAAAACTTATGCTAGATAACCTCACTTTTGTTCACTTATCACTACTCTTTTTCTTACGCCTTCTATATCGACTATTAAACTGCTATTTACATCTAAAGCCTTGTTAAACACTCTTAATTTAATGTATTTTAATTCTGTAGTATTTATTACGAAATGGCGGCAAATTGCTTATCTCAATCTAGTTACATTTAACTGGTATCATAGATGGCGCTTTATAAAATTAATTTTAAAAAATAAGATAAAAATTACATTTTTTAATGAACAAATTATACGTATATATGTCATTTATTTTTATATCAATACATATTGTATAAGAATTTTGACATGGTTAGCATTAGATAATTCTGATTTCTTTTTTACAGAACACTTTAAAATGTTCGACAAAAATTTTTCCAGAATGCTCGTAGTATTGATCGTAATTTAAAATTCATCGCATGATACTTATAGTAGGAATCATGAAGACTGTATAAGGAGATTCAACTCTCTACGAAAGTTACTAGAAAACTGATATGAAAATCCGTTATGATATGATCCGAACGGATATGATGCGCCGCGAGTGGTAGAAATATTCATAGCTTGGGATTTTGATAACACTTCTACACTACACAATTAACACTCCTTATACAGTCTTCATGGTAGGAATATTAGGATTTCTGTTCAACGGAGCTAATGCCTCCATTTCTGGCTCTATACATCACTGTTTTCCAAAGCGCATGCCTAAAAAACAAACGAGGGTTATATCTGGTAACATTTGTTGCGGAGTCAATTTGTAAATTTCAAACTGCTTTCCGTTGCACATTATCGTTGAACCACGTTGAATAGGCAGTGACAGGCAGTTAGACGCTAATTTTGTGTGTTGAATTTTACACTTATTACACGAATTAAAATGTCATATCTTTATAAACTATATAAAGATAAACGTCCTTTTGGAGATGTTAATGAAAAACGAGCTATTCGAGCGGAAAAGCAAAAAGAGTTACGTAAAAATCGGAGGGATAAAATAGTTGGAGAAAACAGGAATGGATTAACTTCATCGACATCACAGAACTTGGGTTCGTAAAACTGTGTATATAAAATCTCTGTGAGTGCCTACTTACATTATTTGATTATGTTTACAGAAATAGAGACACCCGATCCGGTAGAAATACGTGCAAAAAGGCTCTTACAATGGAAAATTGAACGCGAGAAACGTAAACGGATGGAACAAATGAAGAAAAGGCGTCCGTTTGTTGTTGGTGTAGTACACCATAAATTATACTCGCCAGGGATCAAAGACCAAGATATTCCAAAAGTTAAAAAACCACCTACACCTCCGAAAAGAGTTACAAGAGCCACCCTCAAAAGATTGATGTTGAAAACTCAACAAACAAAACAAGCATCTCAACAAGAAAGTAACAAGAAAGAGAAGCATTCCTTTGCTCCAGCTAATTATGAATTCAAGTTTCCAGCAGGAGTGAAGCAAGAGCTTTTATTTGGACGAGTTGACCCACATAGTATGACACCTAGTGTAGTAAGTAAATTTGTGCTCCCTTCTTCGAGATTGACAAGAGCAAGTACAAATAGCAGTACTACAAAATTTATAAAGGAAGAAATTGCATCAGCAACAATTAATAAGAAAGATGATACCAATTCCTCAGAAGAGAGCTTGAATGAAACTTTTACATTAAATGTATCATCATCCAATGAAGATATAAATGATACAAATGAAGCTATCATATCTGATAAAGATAGTAATGAGAAAAAAAAAGAGAAAAATGATGAATCACTTAATAATAATATTACAGAACCAAATAAACAATTTAATAATAGTATTAAAGAAGTTGATACAATACTTGATAACAATGCTAAAAGTGCACTGTCTCCCTCAAACAATAATACACCGACACCTGCAAATTCTAATTCTTTTAGCGAACCAGTTTTTTATTCCCCATATGTAGTCTCCAGTCGTGGAAAAAGTAATGCTAGAAAAGAGCAACAGTTGAAACGTGGTTTTAGTCTAGGCTCTATGCGTAGCGATGATATTCCTACAAAAGATAACGTAATGAAGAATTTGAACATTTCAGTTGAAGAGGAAGAACGCACTGCACAGTATTTCCAGTTTCTCCTAAACAAAGAAATAGATAGATTGAACGAATTATGCATAAAATGGGAACAAGTAAAGACAGAATCCAATATCACGGAAGATGCGCAATACCAAATTAATCAAGCTGTTGGACAAACGAATTTGCTAATAAGCAAAAAGTTTGAAAGATTTCGTGGTCTAGTTTCCGATTGCGAAACAGGAAAAGGACAAATGTTAGTCACGTGTAGAGACTTACAAGGATTCTGGGATATGATGTATATGGAGGTAAAGAATTGCGATTCACGCTTTGAAAAATTAGAACAACTTCGGTCACAAAACTGGATAGAAGAACAGGCAACTACTGTATTTAAGCCTTCTATTGCCAAGAAAAGTACCATGAGAAAGAAAGCAGTGCTTGGGAAGTCAAGTGCAGTCAGAGCATTTTTAGCAAATAGAAAAAAGGGGAAACAAGAAACAAGAATTGAAGATGTTGTGGAAGAGTCTGCAATTATAAATAACAAAGTTTCAGTTGATGAACATGAACTGAATAAAAACAGTCCTAATGTAAAATGTAGACCAAGAAGATCTGTATCAGTTCATCT
>NW_026533254.1:19636522-19693972 GCF_026225885.1 Hylaeus anthracinus
ACATTTTTGCAAAGGAAATTGTTGTTCAGAATCGTCTCAGCTACCCCCCATTTCCGGCTCCTCCCCGAGTTTTGGGACACCCTGTATAACATATCATAATCCATATAACCGTTATATTATAACGACTAGTGTCTCGATTTAAAGTAACAAGCACTTGCTAGTTACCATAGTATCCGATTAAATATTTACCGGTCGGCGAATGGTCGGTGAGCGTTGAGGACAAAAAGCCGATTAATCGGCTACCGGTTGGTAAAGTGTTGAGACGAAAATGCGAATTAAATAAATCATACGAACAGAGAACGTAAAACATAGGAAATAGGGAAATTATTTTATTACTTAAATCTAGTCGTGGTAACATTGTCGCTAAAAAACAGAGATTGCAATAAATACTTAAAATCATACTCAATAAATTATTGATATTTCATTTTGTATGAATGATATTCGATTCAACGAATATATTTTTATTTACAGAGGAAGATTGCAGTGGTTGTATAATTAATAAACCAGTACATCCTGTGACTCCTCATGTTAGACGGAGTAGAATAGGGTCTACTAAAAAGGAAAATTGATGAAAATGATCCGCAAATTGATACCGCAAAAAAACGTCGTAGAAAGGTAATAAGTTTTTACTTTGTATTCATTTAAAATATTGCATAAATATAATTTTATACTGATACAATTTTATTTCAGCCCCTGAACGAGTCGGAAGATTAAAAGACAGAAAAATATAAATCTGTAAATTAAAACAGTTTTAATTGTAGCACATCGTATAAATTTGTACACTCGGAATAATGTTTTTATATATTAACGATTAGAAATGGTTTTATCCGGTTTAAGTTATTTCTATTGTAAATATTTGTTTCAACTTTTTAATCGAAGCACGAAAATGTGTAATCTAAGTATTGTTTTAAGTATTATTTTTCAATGATACCAAATTTTTAAGTAATTGCGTATCTGTATAGTCCATAGTGTGTGTGTGTGTGTCCCTGTAGTTGCGGGTACAGGAGGTGGAGCCAGAAACCACTCACCATCTAGCGGCAGAAGTGGGAATTATGTTCAATCGCTAGGTGCTACTTGAAAATGATGAATCAGTAATGATCTGTGGGCTGTAAGTTTGACGTTTTAGGCGGAAGCAAATAACAATTAAAAGTATCGTTCCCTCTCTTATTGTTTCTTAATTCGGCAAAATGAATAGGCTTTTCGGACGGGCTAAGCCTAAAGAACCGCCTGCGAGTATTACCGATTGTATCGCTGGGGTAAGAATTCCTTTTTGACATAATACGAAGAAGGTTATGTTATAATTCACATAATTCAAGACGTATATACATTCAATGTTTTTCGTAGGTTGACAGTAGAGCAGATTCTGCTGAAAAAAAGATAGCAAAATTAGACGCGGAATTAAAGAAATACAAAGATCAAATGGTTAAAATGAGAGAAGGTCCAGCAAAAAATGCTATAAAGGCTAAAGCTTTACGAGTTCTAAAACAACGAAAAATGTATGAAGCTCAGGTAGATAATTTGCGTCAACAAGCATTTAACATGGAACAAGCAAATTATGCTACTCAAACGTTAAAAGACACTCAGACAACTGTAATCACTATGAAAGAAGGAGTTAAACAGATGCAGAAGGAATTCAAAAATATCAATATAGATCAAATCGAGGTATTTACAAAGAAATTGTTCTTTCATTGTGATATTATTTTATTTTATAATTTTGTACCGATTGATAATACATTATGTAGGATCTTCAAGATGATTTGGCAGACATGTTGGAGCAAGCAGACGAAGTACAAGAAGCAATGGGTCGCAGTTATGGTATGCCTGACATAGACGAGGATGAATTAGCTGCCGAATTAGAAGCCCTTGGAGATGATTTAGCTATAGACGAGGATGCCAGCTATTTGGATGATGCTATAAAAGCACCTAGCGCCCCTAACAAGGAACCTGGCACAGATTCTGTGAGGAATAAGGTTTGTACTTAACTCTAACCTAAACAGTGTTCGTACATTTATTTTCACCTTCAAATTTCTTTCAGGATGGTGTCTTAGTCGACGAATTTGGCTTACCGCAAATACCTGCCAGTTAAAACAATATTAAACAAAGTATTATACAAATAAAAATGAACAATATTTACCGATATGCCCAAAGATGTTAGGTCCTTTAAGGACTTTGGAATGCTTTTTTACAAAACACACATATAGGCAGCCTCTCAACTATTCTAACTGTTTCGATTATCTAACATAACTGTGTTATTACAAGTTATTTTTATTAAGTTTTACGTTGTAAATATATATAAATCAAATTAACAAAATAAATTTTTCTTATTACGAGTTTAGTAATGCATCATGGAATCGAGATTAAATTATCTTCAGCCGAGAAATATCTATTTGATTTCTATTTTGTAATTCTGCATATTGTGCCACTAAATTTGTAATTGTCTCCTTACTGTCGGTAAAATATGTTTCTTCGAAACCCTGAACTTTCGTGTAGTGATGCACATGTGCCTGTAATGTAATCTTATTATTTTCTGCTTTAGGAGGTATGCATATTATACATTGTTACCTTTCTCTTATATAATGTAGTAAATTGATTTATAATATTTTTAAACAATGATGACATCGCAGTTGAGTTTAAGAGACATAACACAGAGGCTGAGTGTCCAGCTGGAGGTATGGAACACAAACCTAATTTCATAGCTTCTCTGCTCCATTCCGTGAACTTGAATTTGTCTTGAAACCTAAGAAGGTAAATGTAATTATGCACTGTTAATTATCAAATTCAGAAGCCGATAACACGGCAAAACATACCTTTCAATATTTCGTTGTAAATCGGTCATAGAACAATTTCCTCTTGCGATATGTGCGGCACTTAGAATTACAGAACTTGACCGTAGCGGATCAACTTTAATCAACTGATTCTTTCGTGACCATGCATTGACAAACAATTCATCTTGCAATCTTAAAATTATAAATAAGGGTTTCATTATCAAATGTAATAACATTTAAGGTTGATACATACTTTGTCCCTTGCATAGTATATATCGTTGGTGCGGTTAAAGCTACCGGACTAACGCTGCTAAATATATACTGTAGCTTCGGATATGCTACAAGATTCGTTGCTATTTCATTCATATCCATATTTAAAACACCAGGAAATCTAGATCCGCTAAAGAAAATAATCGGTTATCTTTAGTCGCAAATTAATATTTTTCTTCGAGCCATTGATTACCTAGTTAAATGAAGAAGCATATTCACAACGATACTGTTCATATCTTGAAACGGTTTGCACGATACATTGTAATTTATCTGATCCATATTCTCTTTCTTATTTAATTGTGAGGCACATATGTCTAAAAGCGATGTATTTTCAATTGGAAATACGCACGTTGCGTGTTCCATAAGTTCGCGCGTCGCTAATAATGCATTATATGGAGCTGTAACAACGTCTTGCATAATTGTTGGATATATGCAAGATACTAATCTGAAAAATGCTAAATGTAAGAAAAGCATGTAGATTTTTATTTTGTAAAAGTACCTGTCCACATTAGGATAGAGGTCAGCTATCAATTTTAAGGTAGCTGTTCCTAATCCAGAACCAGTACCACCTCCAAGGGAATGCATAAATAGAAAGCCATGTAGTCGACAACATTTTTCTACTGTGCGCCTAATGCTATCCTCTAATTTATCATGATATTCTGTACCATGAGTATAATAACCTACAGCCCTAAAAATTACATTCGTGAATGTTTTTTATTAAAAATTGCAGTAGTAATTGAAACCTAAACAACCGATTACCAATTATTCCCAGATCCTGGATAATTTGTTACAATACAAGTTTCATCGAATAAATTGTTTAACGGACCTTTCTTTAATCCTGCTATAACGCTATCTTCCATATCTATTAGGATTGCCTAGATGACAAGAAATTCATGGAAACTTATTAATTTATATATTGTAGTTGATTCTTGTGTAGCAAGCAATCAAAAAGTAAACATACCCTAGCTTTAACTTTAGCTTTTTTTAAATCAGTTATAGTTTTAAAGCACTTATCATGCGAATTATCAGGTATAGAAAAAAAACTATGAAACGCATTGCATAAATCATTTGTAGTTTTACTATGGGTACGTTGTGTTTTCAGTAAATTCACGGGAGTATTCGTTGATTGTATACCATACTCGTGTAATACCAAAGGCCAAAATGCTGAACCGATTTGATTCCCGCATTGTCCAACTACAATTCGTAAAGACAGATGTAATTTATACCAAAATATATATTTCAAATCCATTTGTTTAATCGTAATTGTATACATAAAAGGAGTAATTTACAAATATTTATGCGACGAGATTACTGTAAATATAAAATAAACGTACCTTGTACCGTGATAAATTGGCTCATAAGTGTTTAAATGTCTGGACCACTAATGTTTTCGATACTATTTGCGTATTTTAATATTTACTAGGTTAAAATGTAATTTTGAATTACTGATAGACTCCCGCTATTTTTCAGTTTGTCCTGCGAAGTTTGGAACTGAAAGTAACAAACATAACTAACAGCTGTATCTCGAAGCTCGAATTTCAAATGATGCAACACTACATTCACAATGTCGTAGTCATGTGTGTTCTATGTGTATATATATATAAGTTTCTAAATTAAACGAAAGATTAGAGTAATCGGTATTTATAAGATTAACAAAATGGGCTATAGAATAGTTCAGTCATTTAGTGTAATTACATGTTTACTTTTCCTCAATTATTTTCTTACGGAATCTGCATCGACTTCGGAATCGAGTAAGTAATTCTAACCTATACATTTTGTTACAGTACATATGCCGATATAAATATTGTTAAAAAGTATAAGCTTAACAGAAAGGAAATATCATTTATCGCGTATCATAACGTTTCTTTAATTATGATACGATGTTTCTAAGACAATTAAGTTCAATATCCTTTAAGAACTCTTATTTTACAATTAATATTCTTTAGCATTATAAAATCCATTTACTTGATAACACAATAGTACTTATTATAAAATTTATTATGAAGATTGATGTTATTAATCATAAAGTTAAGTATAATATTATCGATAAGAATATCGCAAGCATACGTTGCATCCTTCTCTTGTTGTTAGAAATATTTTCTAGTGAAAATATGCTGAATTTATTTTTTTTTCTTGATGTCTTCCAGTACACTTTTTAAAACCAGGAGATGTTGTTACAAATGACAAACCTGGATTACAAATATTTTGCCACAGTGCCAATACAAAATATGTGATACATTTATGGAGAAGTTTAACCGTAAGGAATACTACCGTCCTAAGCCAAAAAGACATATTTCGAGTGCTTATTTGTTTGAAATATGTAAAACGTAGTCCCAGTTGCTCCGAAATGTATAGATATAAGTTGAGAAAAATTGGGATACGCCTTTTTGTCTCAAGACATCGAAATAACACTTTGAAATTAATCTATAATCCATAGATAAATTTATATAGCATCGTAACGATAGCATTTTATCAAATTGTAGATGCATTTAAACATAAACATAGATAATTATGATCTTTACGATGGTAAAAATCAACAAGAAGTTGTAGAAAAACACGACGATAATCAGCGATCCTGGCGTTTTAATTTGTTCGGTACAAAAAGGAGTAACAAATTGAAAATCAATCCATTCGAGGATATGTGCGTGGGCGTGTACGTGTATCCTTCTCATGTACATAAATATACAATGAGCATGACACAGACACGTGAGTGTACAGAGAAACTAATTTATTGCAAGTTTACTACGAGACTTTTAAATGCTCGTTTTCATGTTAATAGGTGTCGACATATGGAAATTAATGTTAACGATCCTAGGGATCACGATATATTGGAACGCGTACAAATTAAGCGGAAATCCATTATTTTATTATTTAAGCGGTATAATGCTTGGGATCACTACGTCGATTATAATATTAGTATATTTTGCTAGCAAATTATTACCAAGGGTAAATTATCTCGTTAACAATTTTCTGAATACCTACTTTAAATGATTTCTTTTCGTATGGTTAATACATAGATATAATTGAAGGGTAAAGTTATGTATTTGATGGTTGCCACTGGTTGGACGATGAGTTTTTATCTTCTACAAGGATTATGGGAAAATGCACATTTGATCGCAGTACAATACAAAGAATACGTCGTATGGTACATCTTAGGAACATCCCTTATAAGCTTTGTTATTTGCTATCGTTTCGGTCCTGTCACAAACCCAAGAACGAAAAAACTTATCGAATGGTTTCTCCAGGTCTGTACAACTTGTGCGTGTATTAGATAAAGCTAACGATGCAGTTTCTGAAACGCAATTTAATCCGTGGTTTCATCTGTTTATTTAGATAGGGGGATTGATTGCGATTTATTATAGCAGTTACTTTCGCGAAGCATCGTTTTTCTGTTGTATCGTAATGGTTCTCCTTTATAATTTTCCAATTATTTTAATTCGGAAAGGAAAGAATTACTGGTAAGTTTGGTTCATCGACAGTATTAACATCGTTAAGTTTGCGAAAAAAATGTTGCGAGAGGATTAATAGCAAAGAAAAATAAGTTTCTACCGAACAAAACTAACGGGATCAATGTTCCTTCTTTTGATTTATCGTTTGTATTCTTTTTAAACAGTTTAATGTTTGTTGCGTAAACATTGTTTAAATATCATTAATTAAAAATTCATTATTATAAACTGTAATAATATTCTTATTTCTTATACTTTGTATTTGTGATAATAAAGTAAATTGGATTTATTTATATTATACATAGATGTATGTAGTTAGTAGTAGTAGTAGTAGTAGTAGTAGTAGTAGTTTGAAAAATCGGACGCGTATTTATACGTATGTATGAATGTATGTGTACCTGTTTGAAATCAGGAAGAATATGTTTCCTGAAAGGAGAAAGTTATTAACCGAGGATCAATATCGTAAAGAAGGTATAAGGGAAACTAATAAAGCGTTAAACGAGCTGAAAGGATATTGTTCTAGTCCCGAATGTAATCCGTGGAAAACAGTTCTAAGATTAAAGGATCCCATAAGGTTTTTGTATAGAAATATTTTACGAGCCGAAGAACAAGTTACAATCGAACATGCTCGTTACGCGCATCTTAACTGAAATGCACGTATTTTTAGGTTTGCCAAGTTTATGGAAGGTGAATCGCATTTGTCGGATGACGAGTCGCGAGACCACGATGCCGAGATCACAAGAATTATAGAGGAGTGCGAATATACGGACGACGAAGATGATTACTGACGAAATTTCCGTAGAACATATTCGCGTAAAACCTATATCGACAAATACAAATTCGAGTACCACGTTTTACCACGGAATACATGCATACACGCAACGGCGTCTAGTGCATTTTCATTACTTTATTGTAAATGATCATTGTGTCTTTAATCAGGATAATTATTACTATGTTAACGTGTTGAATGTCTTTTGAAAAATAAAATTGTTGAGTGTAATTCTCGTTGCTAACGCTGTTTAGCATCGAAAGTATTTAGTGTATACGATAAACAATTTCGATCGATAAACGAGAACAGCCGCAAATTAAATAGTCGTTGATTGGGCTCACAGTTTGTTGCTATCTTATTCTTGATGATGCATCGCAAACGCAGCTCCAATTATATTTTCAGGAATAAGATTTCAGGAATAAGACTCGGAGAAAATAAAATTTCCATTAATTAATTAATGTTTCATAGCAGGAAAGGAATGAATTGACAGATTCGTCATTGTTCGCAGATAGGAATACGTTCGAACACACGTTCTCGTTTACTTCTCGCAACTACATCCCAGACGAGACGTTTTCGTGCCAACGGGTAGAAACGTCGCGTCGCACGAAGACCCTTTTTTCGCAAACTTTCCACCGCGAGATAAGCGAGAAAAAGCGAAAGCTTTGTTCAAGGAACAGGATGTGGGTCAGCAGTAATCATCGGGAGTCCCTTTTACCCTTTTCTCCTCTTCCTGGTGGATGTACAGAATAGAAGCAGGACAGTGTTTGTCGCACGAGCAACGACCGTTCGTTTGTTTTCCTTGGAGCTTTCCGCTTTCCGCTTTCCGCTTCCCGTTTTCCGCTTTCTTTCCATTTTGGTTGGGCTGCTTTCCGCAAGCACACCAGCAGGGTTATTACTTCCCCCGCAAACAACTTGCTCGTCCTGGAAAATCACGGAACGCGTGCATCTACGCTTTTGCTTTTCGCAACATTTTGTCATACCACTCGGTCGCTAGTCTGCCCTCGTTGGTCGTTTTATCAACACGCTCTACTACCTGCCGAACAATTCTCTACATATACGACATCTTTCTTATTTCAGCCATCGTTAGAAGCTAGAGATTCAAGAGAAGAGTTCGTACCGTCCAAGAGACACGGTCAAGTTGTCCACCTACCGGCTATAGAATGTCTGAAACTCAGCGATTCGGATGGAGGAGACTTTGGGTTCGGAGATGCAATTGCTCTGCACCCGCGTAGATAAGAGGTTCGCATACTTGGCATTTCATTTAACGGCAAGACACGCCTCGAATCACTATTAACGCCGTGCGCAGACTCTCGACCAGCCAGTGCGTACGTACGCGTTTGCTTTCTCCGATGTTCGGCAAATTGTCATCAGCCGGCAAACAACACCGACAGGTGGTCCTCAATCGGACACCTTGCAAAAAGCTTCGACTTGAGCATCGACGATCGACGCGTATGCATGCGGCTTCGGTGCATTCGCTCGATTGATCATATTGGATTACAAATTGCCAAGGAACGTCCACGGATTACGAACCACGTTCGCGCACAAACGGTAACAAGTTTTGCCTTTCCTTTCGGCAGCTGAATCTTCCTTAGAATTTAATTAGCTAGCGTTTCGAACGAACATCACCTTCTCGAAAATTGATCAAACTCTGTAATTAATATTCCAGAACGATAGATGGTCGTTTTTCACTTTGAGAAACAAAAAGTTAACGTAGCTTGCAACAGCTGTCTAACGGCGACTCTTGTTCGCTCCGACTTTGACTTTGGAGTTTCGGTAAAAGCACTTTCGACATTTACGTTTGTAAATACGTATTCCAAAGATTTCATCTAAGCGCATTCCGACCCGACAATTTATCGAAAATTGTACGAGAATATTTTGTAAGAGCGTGCTATATCGAGAAGTAAATTGTGCGCTCGGTCGAGCGGCCCGAGGAAGCCACGTGATCGGCAGGTGGGATTGGTGGCGGTCCAAAGGGCAGAAGCAAGATCAATAAGAAAAAGACTGGTTTTCCGTGATGCATGGCGCACCTGCTCTCCGAAGCGACAGAAACAAGGAGAGCGGTGGATCCGATCTCGTTCGCGATTCTTTACCAGAAATCTCGAGCTTTGCCGGTTGACGGATCGAGATTATTTTCTTACGTATCGAAAAATCCATCGCACTAACGCGTTCGCCAGGAATCTTGACGACGGTAAAATTTTCAACGAATATTTCACCCTATGCAAAAGCGATTGCATTTACGTTGTTCCTTACCTCGTTATCGTCTTACCATTAACGTCGACGTTACTTTATACGCGAAATCTTCGCTTTTAATCTCGGACGAAAAGGAAGATGGAAAGAAGGGTGGAGGTTGCGAACGACCGAAGGAAAAGGAACACGCGTTCCTTCGCGGAAAGAATATTTTCTTCCAAGCGACGGTGATTCATAGCGACGAGAGAATAAGAGATGGGAAATTGGCTGACCCAGCAGCGAAACGACGTAGGTCTCCGTGTCCAAGTTTCTTGTTCGCGCTACGCGTTTCAAACAACCGACGCTGTGCATCCAATTATACGGGCGAGTGCATCGGTAGATTCAGCCAACCGCGTTACAGACCGTGAGCGTAACCTTCGTTTCTCCTACGAACTGTTGTTGAACCGGCTTGTGAAAGATAATTACTAATTTCTTTCAAGATTTGTTCCTAATCGAGGAACGCTGGTTTTTATTAGTAGTTTAATCGTCGTATATCCGCGTTTGTCAAAGTTTGTGTCATTTAAACGCGATTCCGAATTTCCGATAGAGTCGACCGGTGCGAGCGTGTGGCTTAACCGATCATAATCGCGCGCGACCCCCCAAAGAAAGAAAGCTGGGCCCTCGAGAGACCTCTCGAGGGACCGGAAGGGTCTGGCCAAGACCCCAGCGCGTGCCATCTGCCGACTAGTTGTTCGGGTATCGGTCGTTCTTTGCTGGTTGCTACGAAATAGCCACTGCAGCCTTTTAAATCGACTAATTCGGCAATCTCGTCGTCGCGTCGCGTCGCGTCGCGTCGCATCGGTCAGCTGCATTGTCGACGGCCTTTTCGAATTGACGTCTCTTTCGAGTCGATTTAGAATCTCGTGCAATTTCATCGGATACTTTTCTTAAATTCTCGCAGCCGTTATACTTTTGCAAATCGTCCCGTTCGTTGGGATAGGTAAGCTATTACGAGCAACAAAGGATTCGCATTCGTTTCTAGCGCCACTTTTAATAATTCGCGTAAGCACGATCGATTTTACTCGTTCTATTGTTGCGCAGCCGGAGAAGCGAACTGAACTCCGTCTCGGAATACGTTTTCATCGTGGAATTCTATTAACGTCACCAGATATCCTGAAAATGACAATAACAAGGAAGACCACGTGAACGTAGCGAATTTAGTCTCCTTTTCAATCTTGTACAGAAACGTTATCGACGATACCTTTGCGGAGTGGCAGTTTACGTTTGTCGATGTCAATTGGATATACCCCAATCGTAGATCATACCCATCACCTACATCGGTGGAATGGTAATAGCATTAAAAAAGGACCTTTGTGCCAATCAACCGACCGCTCTCCCTTCGGGACCAACGACGATTGCATCGAACTTTGAAACATTAATAGCCAGAAAAGTAAATAATGCAGCTCTTTGACCAGTCACCCTTGCCAACTACCTGCTCTCGCATCGTATGCGAAATATAGCGGATCTGTTTCATAAAGATGGGAATATATGCTTGCGAAACATTAAACGATATTTGAATGTACGTAGATCCGAAACGCTGGAGGTTGTCGAACGTTGAACTCGAGCCTCGATAGAAAGGGTAACTCGTCGTAGCCACCGTGTTCATATATTTTCAGCTTCGTATCTCCACTCGACGGTGCCCACAAGAAACCGTGAATAAAGATCACGCTTTCTCGGATCGTGACCTACGGAAACTCGATTCATGCAAATCCATATCAAGACGGATAATCGTTGGTAGAGACAGAACAAAGCAGTCAGCAGATCGATGCAATTTGTCATCGCGGGAGAAGCCGTTCGATCGAGGTCCTCTCGATCCTCTCGTTTCGAGGTACGATGGGAACTTGGGAACAACCTGTGCGTGTGCGTGTGCGTGTGCCTGTGAGAGAGAGGAGAGGAGAGGAGAGGAGAGGTGAGGAGAGGAGAGGTGAGGTTAAAGGTCACCGATCTTGCCACGGACTCGCAACCAAGAGTCTCTCACGACTCTGACCCTCATTACCACACAATTACTTCCTTTCCTTCGAGTAATGGCGTTCAGCCGTGATCCTGGAATTTTCAGAGGTCCTCTGAAATTCCGCGTCAACGGACTGCCGCTATAGCCTTCTTTCTTAGCTACGAGTTTCCTCCTCGCGTTTCACCGTTTCTACTTACTCTCTCGAAGCTTCGATGTTTCCCAGAGGGATAAACTTAACTCGTTTCGTACTTTATCGTCGAGGTACAAGTTTCCTACGTCGTTGTGTAAATGTCTTGTTGTTCTTTGCATTAAGTAGCGACCAAACGTTTAATTGTTACGTTACTCGAACGCGTAACGTTTCATCGTCCAAAGTCTCGGTATCGTTTGGACGAGGTCGAGTTTGCGACTTTGTCGGAGAGACCGTCGATTACAGGAAGGAAGGGAGGGAGGGCTAGCTGGCAAAGTAAGCCAGGGTAAACGTTATTAGAAATAGATACCCTACGGGTAAATGCACGCTTTCGGGGATGATTTAATAACGGGTTGGTCGAAGCTCGATCGGAACGTTCTTCCACGGTGTACTGGAAAAGGGTGCAGTATTTCCAAGAATTTAATCGATACTCGATACTCGAATGAATCCTCGCACACTCACGGAACACAGTTTCATCCGTTTAGTAAAGGATTCGAGAAACGTTTCAATTTTGTTGCGAATACCTTTTGCAGCATTACATTAAATAACATGAAATATTTGGACGCATTAAAAAAATAAAAATACATATTAAACGAGCGCAGCTCGATTTCTACAGGGGTCCGTACCATTTCCAATTGGAAATTCTGTGCGACGGCGCGTGTATGTTATCGGGTTCGCCATCTGACCCGGCTTCTCTCCTGTCTGGTGTTAATGAACCAAGGACGTAGAATACACGCGCGCTGCACAGGACACGCTGATATAATACAGTCTGATTTTGGATAGGAGCGCGACTGTCGGTTACCCGTATCCGTACAGACGTACGCGTATCCATGGGTTCGGTCGAGTAACGGTAATCGAGTCAAGAATCGAATTAGACGGAAGTCATCGTAGCGTTAGAGAGAGATTTAATTTTCAATTAGCATCGAACAAGTATGCGCGCAAACGAAATCTCTCGACATTACGCGACTGTTAACAGGACCATTAAGAACCGCTGAAAGGAGAAAAAGAAAGCGGCGGCACGCAAATGGGAGGGAAACAGGAATAAAGAAGAGCACGACGAGTCATTTATCCATCGACCGCTACGCACGGCACGCAATTTTTCCTCTTGCCGCGATCCATTCTGCAAGAGTGAGTCTCGACGACAAGTGCCGGCACTTTATACTCAACCGTACTACTCGCGTTGCGTCATTTAGAACAGCAACCGAGAGTAATTTTGCTAAAACGTTCGTGGAACGTAACCGAGTTCGCTGTATCCGTTACGAATCAGGTCGCATTCTTTTTCAAAAGCCCAACACTCGAAGAATGAACAACGAATGCTAATAGTCGGACGCTTACCTTGTTCAACGTCGATGCGTTTAAGTTTGCTTTCGTTCGGAAGACTCGTTTCTATTAAAACGGACGAGTGCGTGCGTTGGTCGGACGCAGGAAAAGAACGAACACGTTTGCGTTCGAACTAAGCGCCGTTTGTTTTAGTGCCACCATGTCGAGAACTCGTAAATTGAAAAAGTTTGCGACGATGCTTCACCGTCTAGTCGAGTAGTTCACCGCCGCGATTACGCCATTTTCCACTCGCGTGTGCCGCAATGCTTCGTATTTCAGCCGTACACCAACCAACGATCATTGAAATCCCTGAACGTGTAATTGTAAAACAGTCGATCGAAAAAAATGATGTCGATAAAAGTAACGAGGTGCGGAAGTTACAGCGTTATCGAGAACGTAACCGAGCAACTGTTGGTTTTTATTCGCGAATACGAGATTACGGCGATACCGTTGTAAATCCCAACCGTATTGTTCGATGAACGTAAACATGGTAAAACCGGTCGTTTCTGTACCTATTGTAGCTATGCATTTATATGCTATATTCGCGGTACAATAGGCTGCACTTTGTATGCTTTGAATGCTGCTCTGTACTTAATTACCTACTTGCGCTTCTTCGCCTGATACAAGTGTACTAAACCAGAGTATGCAATTGTCATGAAAAAAAAAGTACGCACGGCAACAGATCAAGAACAGCTTGGACTTTTCAAAAGCAGATACCGTCGCTATATGTACGTGTAATGTATGTACAGGGTGTCCCAAAAGTCGGGGAGGAGCCGGAAAGGGGGGGGTAGCTGAGACGATTCTGAACAACAATTTCCTTTGCAAAAATGTCGGAAGAGGCTTCGTTAAGGAGATATTAAGAGAAAACCTCGACCAATCAGAGCGCGCGTAGACCGTTGGAGCGGCCGCGGTAGCGAAGGCTACGCGCTGGCGGCCGCGCTTGTACGCGAACAAGAGACTCGACGTGCATCGAAGGACATTGACGCTGCCGCCTAGCGCGTAGCCTTCGCTACCGCGGCCGCTCCAACGGTCTACACGCGCTCTGATTGGTCGGGGTTTTCGGTTAATATCTCCTTAACGAAGCCCCATCCGACATTTTTGCAAAGGAAATTGTCGTTCAGAATCGACTCAGCTACCCCCCATTTCCGGCTCCTCCCCGACTTTCCGGACACCCTGTATATCGATAGGGGTTTACAAAGAACGTCCTTCAATTAAATCATACCGATTTCTATAGAAGTTGGCGTACATGTAGAGTCTACATTGTAGACTATCGAAAAAACGTGATACGCATAACAGGTATTATATATGCAAAGTGGTTAGA
The DNA here is from genome assembly GCF_026225885.1 of Hylaeus anthracinus. Classification (NCBI taxonomy): domain Eukaryota; kingdom Metazoa; phylum Arthropoda; class Insecta; order Hymenoptera; family Colletidae; genus Hylaeus; species Hylaeus anthracinus. The sequence goes on from NW_026533254.1 coordinate 19,650,778, forward strand.
TTGATACGTTACTCGTAATTTTGATAGAAATAAAAATTGTCGTATATGTGGCGTTAGCGCGACACGACGCAACGGAAGACGCCGCGAACGGATGGTACTATAATAAATTGAAAGCAGGTCTGAACCACCGCCGACCGGTGGGTTTCTAAGCAATTCGATTATACGTAGATCCCCTTGTTATCCGTGAAATAAAAACTAAGGAAAAGAAAGTCGATAAAATAGTTGAAGCGGTGGTTGTCAGGGTGCGAGGAGAAGTTCTGTAGCTCGGCAAACGATGGCGGGGTAGGAAAGGTGGGAGAAACCAATCAGAGGGTCGCGTGCGCGACGCAGATGCGCGCTACATTCGGTACGAGTCGCCGGGTTGCTCAGAGCGAGCGCGGACGTTGAGAGTGTCCCGTCGCGTCGCGTCGCGTTGTGTCGTATCGTAATCCTTGGCCCTTTTCGCTCCGAATCCTTTTTTGTTCGAGACGGTGCTCGTCGCGAGTGTTCCGTGAATACTTGGCCCGGACAAACAGTTTTCTCGTTGACAGAATCTCGATCGAAAATACCCGTACCTCGTTGCTCCGAATCGTGGAAGCTTTCGGGATAGAGCACGATTGACAGTGCATGCTAGTGAAACGTGCAGCAATCGTTCCCAACGTTGAAAGTTTCTCGTAATAACCGAACATGATCGATCAAACTACGTGTCAAGGACATGGGAAATCTGTGTCGCGTTCGCTAGTCGCCGGTGGTGCCGATGTACAAGTGCGAATTCGAGCAACGTAAATAGTAAACGTAGTACTCCGTTGTGTACCTTCCAGTAGTGCCGTGTCGAGTTGTTGATCAGTCGTTTTTGTAAATAGACCGAAAGCATCTGGTGAGAATGTAAAACTCTGTACGAATTAGTGTTATCGCGAGTGTTAGTATGCTGTAGTTTCGCGAATTTGACTTTACTCGAGGCACCTATGAGCACCGAAAGCCGCCAAAGCTGAGCTCAGGATTGGCTGCGGAAAGGTAAGCCATTATTTGTTATAATCGACGAGTCGCGATGCCAAAGGGCCGAGTACGTAAACCACGCTTAAACGTATTCGCGAGTACGGGCAATTTCTATATCGTCGAATCGCAAAGACGAAACAAGCTCCTTACGAGCCCTTGGTTCTCGATGCATCGAATTTCCAATACAGCTAGACGGTAAGGTACGCGAGTCGAATATCGAGATCGACGTACACTCGAAGCGTAAGAAATGCGAGAACGTAGAGTACACGGATACGTAATCGACGAAGAGGCAGTGTTGGCAATGTTGGCAATGTTGGCAATGTTGGCAAATGTTAGCGCGACAGCGATTACATAGAACTTGTAAGCCGCTCTATTTTTCACGAAACAAAATGCCGCGATCGTGACTCGAGTACGGGACTCGAGTATCGTAAAACTGGGCGCATAATTAAGATCGATAGCTCGAGATTAGATCCTGTAGAACGTTGCGGGTGTAAAGTAGCAAGGAGTCGATCGAGTGCTGCGGGAGAAAACGCTTTGTCCGAGGAAGGATCAAATAGCGCTACTTTGCTCTTCCATCGAGTCGATATCGATGTCGCGATACGTATAAAAGTAACGTAAGAATTTTCAAATGATACATAACGACACCTATTGTTTGCTTCTACGAATATACACGTACGCGTATACCGCACGCCGAGAACGTTTGCTAATTCAGGTAAACAAACCGTAAGGTCAATTGGCCGGATTCGATTGTTGATATCAAGTACAATGTGATAACATGACCGCAAGAAAAAATAAAAACAGAAGATGGAGACGAATACGGTGTCACTATGATGTAAAAGTGTTCAACCTTGATTTCGCGTCTGTAAAATTGCGACTATCGATATTTTAAAAACTAAAGGTGAGCCATGAAAGAGATCGATCGACATACTAAGGCTGTTTAGCCATCGCACACATTCTTGTGACACAATTTTGTTTCGCTACCGAGGTACGGTATGGGTTAATGTGGAAAATATCACTGCTACGAAGTCGTCTATTTGGAATATCGAAATTCAAAAGTTCTAGCATCCTCTAGCATCCTGGGACATACAATTTGACTGTTAATTATTTTAAAAAGTAGTATTATATCAGCTGCGGTTCCGCGCTGCTTAACACTTTATTTACCGGGAGCCTATTTATAGGCTTTTTGATTCCAGTATCAAGGTTTTTTGAATTTATTTACTGTGTTCATGGTTAATGGATGCTGGAGGAATTATTGTTAGCCTAGATTGGCATATTCTACTGTAGAAAATTCTTTTTAAATTAAAGGCTGTTTCTAAATAGCCCGGTAGAAGATAAAGTGTTAAGCGCGTGCATTCGCATAGTGCAAAGTATATTATCATATTCATGGTTCGCGATATCCATGGGTGTCCCTACCTTGTACGAAACGTGGCTCAAGAATTTATGCTGGACGCCTTAAAAAATGTTCGTAAGGCCAACTTGTATTTATATTTATCCAGAAAAGATGGTAGAGCGACGCGCGCGACTTATTCCCGCACGACCGTGGACGATTTAATCATAAATCCGTCGCTTGCAACTTCCCCATCGTATTTGCCGTCTGTATTAGATTAAGGTACATTGTAAGTTCTCTCGTTGTAAACTGGATTAGTTTGAGGTTACATACGAAAACCGTTTACTAAAATTCCGTGTTGCGTAACCGACACCTTCGCCTACGAGAAACGAAAACATACGGTGTTTACTCTTTTTATACGGATTCCTTGTAAACAGATTTTCATAATCTCGATTAACCTTTGCTCGCTTTTGCACGATCGATTAATTTCTATCGAATCGGTCGGTTTAGACGGTTGACTTTACGCGTTTACGGACGACGCGACGTCGACGCCAACGCCGACGTAACGGCCGTATCGAACACTGATAATTACCGCCGTTTACTCTCGTGAAAGTCACCATACCGTAAACTTCTCTTAGCTCATTCATCCTTACCGTGTTGCGTAATAATTGCTGCTTCTGCTGGCACGTGCCACGCGCGTATATTACCGGTCCCGGTTCGCACAGAATTCGTTCGAATGACCAAGAATCGCGCGTCTACACGCGATCCAATCCGACTAACGACGCTTTGGCGTGACGAGCTCTCGTAACGTTACGTTAATTTATCTACGTCGAGACGTTTCTTTTATCCCGTCATCGCCACGGTTTCGTGTCCCCTTAACCATGGAATTTACGATTTCTCTTCGTTTCGAGAGATCCACTCGATCGCTTAACGATCCAGATTGAATTTTGTACGGAACGCTGGTACGGCTTTTTTTTTTTTTTTTTAATAGAGAAAAGCGGACGGTGTTAACCGGACTATAACGAACGATTTTCGGTACGCGTGCTTTCGTTCTGATATCGGAGGCTAGTATCGAGTTGAACGAGGGCTGAAGACGGTGCTTTCCTCGCGGACCTGATGATATTTACCACCCTTGCCCTATCTCGAAGAATACAGCTATGCAGGTCGCGTATATTAAAGAATGTCGTGGAAGAGACTCGTTGATAGGTTACACCGTTACTTAGGAAAAGTCGCTCTAGGTCTCCTTTCACGTTTTCCCCCTTGCTTTTTCTTCGCATATACTGCCACCTTATCGCTGAAAATGATAAGAGTTTGTCGTCTCGCGGGACAAACGGAATCGAAACTTGTTGTAATTATTAACGTTACTATAGTTATCGACAGTTGGATAAAAGCCTCTCGAAAGTGTGCCACGACACGTCTTTGGCAAGAAATTTGCCAAAAACGATCGTTCGAATGCGGGTCTTGCAAATTGGGTTCGAAGCGTGTCCGATGGCCTCGGACGTGACGCGAAATTAAATTTGATTTAGGACCATTTCGAGTGGCTGATTCCACGGAAGCTTCCGGCTTTTGTTGACGCGTATCCTGTAGCGGATGTAGGTTACGACCTCGTATAACTCTTTTTCGCTGGCTTGGTGCTCGCGAAGCATGTCGTTTTCGGGTCATGCGATACTGTTTATTGATTCCGGAAATTAGTTTTCACGTCGGTCGTTTTCTCTAACTTATACAACCACCGCCCCCTTCATTCTCGTTCTAGTTGCTAAGAAATGTTCCGAGTGCGCGATACTCGTTTCGCAACTGTAAAGAATTGTTTGCTAGGCTATTAGTTTGGTTTCGCGGATGAATTACAAGCGGATCGCTCGTTGGAAGCCGATTTTTTCGTGGTCGAGTGCGCAGTCAGCCGGCCGCGGATCCGATGCGAAATAGGTCGAGGATTCTTAAAGAAACGGCGATTGCACTCGATCGTCGTCCAACGCCATTCTAACCCTTGAATCCTCGATCCTCGATCCTCGATCATCATCTCGTGTCCCGGACATAATCGAGTTGCATCTGTTGCATCTGTTGCATCGAGACGGGAAAATTTCACGAATCTCGAAATCGCGGAAATATCGAGAATCCGATCAACCGAGAATCCGGCTCGCGCGATTACTTTAGCGGTACGTAATCGTTTCGTTGCTTTCGTCGGAACAAGTTTGCGTCGTTCGCAGGGAACAACCGGTATTCCGTCTTCCGGTTCTCCCTCGAGGACTGTCGAACGAATGCACGCTTTCGCCGAGCTACAGTTTCGGCGACATCGTTTTAAAATAATCACACGCTACGCACGTAGCGAATGCATCGCGGAACTTTGTTTAGATGCGAACAATTAACGAGCGTCCTCCAGATGCAGTTTTCAGAGTCGAATCAGAGAAGCATCCATCGGTGATAGGATGAAAATGGAATTCTCCGAGATGGTTTTCTCGTTACGTTCGGGCGAAATTTCCGAGTAGATTTACATGAGTCGCGACGTGGTTTGTTCGCAAGAAGCGTCGGTTCGAAGCATGTCATTTTCGCGTCTCCCCGGAAGAAAGAGTAAGTTTCGAGCGATCGTTGGTCGTTGCGTCGTTCCTTTAGAAACGAGCTCGTCTTTCCGTAGTTATGCATTACGCTGGACCAGCGGAGAGAAGCAACCTTCGGGGTTATTTTTGTCGTTTCGTCCACCCTCGTTGAAACGAGAAAACGAGACACAGGGATAGGAAGGAAGGAAGGAAGGAAGGAAGGAAGGAAGGGACCCTCCCAGATAAATTTATCGCTCGACGACTCGCTACCGAAGGCAATTCCAAGAAAGGCGAGACTTTGGTGGAAAAACGCGCACCGATCTCTATCCATTGGATTTAGCGACGTTATCGGCAAACGAAACGAGACCATCGTTTCCGCGCTTACGATTTTAGAGATCGGGTCGCTCATCTTTTCGAGTCCGCTTGCAGGCGGGTAAACACGGATGAATTTGTAAAAATAAGAATCCGATAAGATAGAATTACAGATAAGGTTAACCTCGCGTAGTCGCTTCGAATTGCACGGTCGCGGTCGGTTGCACGGATCGAATCCTCCTCCTCGGAAAGAAAGCGAGGCACGCGACGAAAGTGTCGCGTGTCACAAAACGCGGCGTTAAACGGAGTTTGAAAATCGCTAGCTGCATCGCTCCGCGCGGTAGCCGTGCTGCGGCTGTGCCTGGAACTGGAAATCGATTCTACTTAAATTTCACGGCAATTAATTGCGACGAATAAAAGCGAACGCACTCGCATTTGTGCTCGCGCTCGCGTTCGCGCGGTCCGTTATCCAGAACGAAAGCAGAGCAGGACGAGATCGGGACGGGATGGGACGGTACGCGTAATTAAAACACAGTAAATTTTGACGGGCATCGGGCCAAGCACGCTCGAACCGATCGAAGTACTCTTTCTATCTTATCGTGGATACCTGGTCGCGTGACCAGGACCGAACCACCCTGTTCGTGTACGCGTACCATTCCTGGGATTCAATCAGCAAATTTGTCACGCGTCTGCTTCTCGTTATTGCATAGATCGAGGCCACTTTTTGTGCTCTTGAACGATCGCCAGTCTCGTCGACGCAAGGTCAACAAACGCGACAATTTTCGACGTTTGTAATTTCTATTTCGACCAAATACAGAGATTCTCGAACACGATGAAACGTCGTCGCGGTTGCAGGCAAATATACGAGCGAACGAAGAAGGCGCAGTCGAGGCACAGCGGCGCGATGGCGTGCATCGCGTCGGTAGGTGTAAGCAGGAAGGGAAAGAGAACGAACGAAAAGCCGGTCTTGGATGGAACACCTGCTCCACAGGTATGCGATCCTTTCCACTCTTCTTCAGTTCGCTTCTCCGATGCTCGCTCGGATTTCTCTCCTGTGCTTTGTTATCGTTCCAAGCTGGTGAGGCGTGTTTAAACAGTAACGAGAACGATCCTCGAAAAATATTAATCGGCAACCCGCTTAGAAATCGTCGTCGTCATCTTGCCAAATAGTCGGGAAAAATTGTCCCGCGTTTATCGCCACGGAAATGCTAGGGAAACGTCGATACGAAAGGATCGCGGCACTATCGGATTCCACTTTTAACGAACGCGAAAACGTTTGACGACCTACATCCGAGCGTAGATCCGACACATTTTGTCGCGGATGCGACGCGTTAACAGCGCGCCATTTAAATCGGCACACAATGGAAGAGAATGACATTACAAGAAGTCTGTTTGTTGCCAGTGTGCCGTGTCCGTTTGGTTGGATTCTGTACGGTTCCACTCCGTTCCACTGCTCTATACAATTCTCCATCGTTTTGCTCTTAATGCGAGCACGGCACAATCATCCGCGAGCGCATTTTCCGCTTCCATCCGGCATTGTGCATTTCGTCGAATCGTTTACCGAGCTCCCATCCATTCCAGTCGTGTCTCCATCCTATGCCAGCCTCCGTAATTCTTGTTTGCTTTACACGTCGTCCCATCCCATTCTCACTCCGGCATCGCGGATCGAGCAAACGTCGAACCACTCGAGCGCGAAAGCTCCGCTGTTTCGCCCTCGAACGCAAACACTGCGGCAAATCGACTTTCCACGGAAATTCTCTCGAGACGCTCGATGGTCGATCGATCGATCGATCGGTCGAACGAACGATTTTTTTTAACCACTCGAATACAGATCGGTGCGAATCGGTCATCTTCTTTGTCTGTATTTCCCGCCTCGAACCTTTAATTGATACGTACCGTGTCCTTTTTTCCGACTGGAAATAGAAACGCGTATCGCGATTAGCCAAATATGTAGCGGTTCTATTTTCACGCGCGTCGGCGCACGTCCATTTTTAACGAGGCGATACCTAAACTACCGGTTGCCCGTTGCTCGATCCCAGTTTGTTCCCGATGGATTCTTTATTTGCCTATAAATGTGCTGCGCCGCGGTCCCAACGATGACAAACGGTTGCCAAGCAAATAAAGTTTGGACATTTCGCCTCGATTCGTCCGGCCTTCGCAAAACCACCGTCACGTTAAAACATTCCTCATCCTCGCGCACGTAAATGAAATTTACTCGAGCGGCTGTACGTATTTGTTTACGAGCGACTGTTGTACGCTTGGCCGCATAAAACGACAGACGAGGACGAGACCATCGACGATCGAACTCTCTTAAAACACTACGTGTTTTCTGGCCTCTGATCGGATACGCGGTCGTACACGGTAGAAAGTAAAAACGTTTCGGATGCTCGAATCCTCCAAGATTCGATCGACGTTCGATGCTAGCGCAAACGACGCCTACGCGACGTTGCTGCATCGCACACCCTCGATATACCGTTCGCGTTCGGTTGGATCGGAAGGAGACACGCGCAACCTGTAATCCGATATGCAGATTAGCGGTAGCGTTTCTAGTTCGTTAGAATGCACGTAAGCTAGAGAGTGCTCGAACAGAGATTATATAGGCGCGATCGGTTTCGTAGCACCGTTTCATCTCGACGACTCGAACGATCGGTGGACAGGCGCCAGGATATCCTTGGTTTGCTTCGTCGGCGCCGGCGTCGCTTAGATGCTTAGAAAATTTATCGACGAGAACGAGTAGCGGTTACGCTTATCGTTTTCCGTATCGATAATTTCCATTTAGCTTCGCACCCGGATTTTATCTTTATTCGCGCGAGTGCTCGTCGATAGAAATGTACGTTTTCGAGTCGTTATTGCCTTGGTTCAGCGAACAAATCGTATTATCGCGAAAGCCAGGAGCGTATACTCGTGGTCAGTCCTAGACGCGATCTTCCGGATAGAAATTCACAACGGTGCGTGCACCGTTATCGATTATCGACTTTCGAAATGTACGATACACGCTGTATGGGAGGCTCGCGTGCGAAAGCAATCGCATCGAGGAAGCGATCCTAGTAAACGACGACAAAACTTTTCAAACGGTACCGACACGCGCGATTGCTGCTTCCACGCGAACCTATCGCGTATTTGGGAAACGGTAACGCTAAATTTGATTTATAGCCAATCGAGAAGGTGTATCTTCTATTTTTCTCAAACTCTCGTCACTCGTATGGATAACGAGTGTCGGTAACTAGTTAATCGTAACGACGAGATGAGGGAGCGATAGTTTTGCTACGTTTTGCGGTGGCATTGTGAGCGCGCAGTCGTAAATTGTAAGAGGCCCGGGCTCGATTCGTATCGTGTTTCTCGACGTTCTTGGGATGAAGAAATACGCGACGTTGGCACGGGATGAGCTTTACGCGCATACGACTTAATTATTCCGTACAAGGTCCGTCTCGACTCGACTAGACCCGACCCGACTCGTACGAAGGCACTCGGTACAAATTGTGGAATGCGCGATGCTCGAAGAATGCGGAGAATGTTGGTGCGTGCGAAAGTCGGGTCCGTACACGTTTTGCATCGGACGACGATTACGATCGCGATCGATACCTGGACGCTAGTTATCCTCCAAGTTGTTTTCGTACGTTGCACCCTTGGCTCTGTCAAACGATATTCGATCGGACGTTGTTGCACGCTTCTCCTTTTTCATCGCGGATTCTAAGCGTTTCTCGTCCGGTTGTCCTTTCACCTCGATTTCCCCAAACGATCGTCGAACGCTGCCACGCCTACGTTCTATATCGCGCAATCCGCGGAAAGGGCAATCGAAGGGTGGCGTGCAAAACAAGCAAAAGCATTCGCTTTTGGTCGAAATTGAACCAGCCGGTCGGCCAACCGTTAGGGGACTTTGTTCTTGGCCCTTTGGGTCGCCTTCTCGCTACGCGATCATCGTACCTCGGCTGGTACATGTCTGTAGCCCGTAACTCGATAGCCGAAGCTTGGCTGCACAGTTTCGAGCACATTGCTCCGGCAAGCTCCATTGTTTCTCAGCAGTTTATCGTAACCTAACACTTATTGTGCATCTTGCGCTACGCTGGCTTTGGGCTCTTGGTAGCCGGACCGACGCGACTGTCGACTCCTTCGCTCGCCTTACCTGCCTACCAGTCTGCTTGTTCTCTTCTCCATTCGCCTCTATTATTTTCAAACTGTGAGAAAAGTAAAGAACAGTAGACGTTTACGAGTCGCGATACCTAGTCGAACTTTTAACGCCAAGGGTCGATAGTTGTTAACGCGAAAAGTTGCGTGTTGACCTGCAAGGCTATTTCTAACCGGTCGATATACATACATGTACATACCGCGGTCTTGTTGTACACAGGCTAGGGCATAGTCGGTCGGCGATAGTGCTCCAAGAGGCCACTGACACGAATTATGCCCCTTTGCACGGTTCGATTCAACCAATTACTTTGTTCGTATTACTTTTCCAGTTGTTATCAACAGAGAGAAAGCGTCGCTATCGACAAATATGTAACGACGTTTAAAAATGCAGCAGCGTGAACTCGTAGGTCTCGATGATTTTATCGCGCCAGTAGAAGCCAGTTCGTTTCGGTCGAAACACTCGTCAGGGTCCGGTTCCGTTTCCTCGGCCGCGTAATAACGATTCGAGACCTAAACTCAACCTTGGAACTACCGTAGAATCGTCTGAAAGTTGTCGCTTCTTAACGCGCTGCTACATCTACATATAGCAGTTTAAGAACATCGAACTGGACCGGTATCGCGTCTTCGCTGCGAACCGGGTTTCCGCTGCATTCCTCGGAGCCCGTTCTCGCGTGGAATTCGCATTCTTTCTTCGATCGAATCGAGTTTCGTACGTACAAACGAACGAAAGAGTTGTCTCGTTACGATGATCCGTGTTCGCGAAACGGTTCGCGCGATGCGGTAAAAATGTAACGAGTGTATACGCGAATGGTTTGGAGAGAGTAAAGAAATAAATAAATTGCCAGCAGTCTTTTTGCGTATAGCTCGGATAAAAAGGCCCTTGGATAATTTTCTAACGACGGGACAAAGGACGGGAATAAGCTTCCGCGTGGCCGTGCAAATTAGCCCGACGCGCTATAATCGTGCGAGAACTTGACAGTGACGTAAGAATGTGGGTCAAGGGGTGAGGTGCCCTCGATGTTTACCGTCGTCTCGCTCAAAGGAACGAATTTCCTGCAAATTACACGCCAATTCCCCCTGTCTCTCTCCTCTGGTTTCTGGAGACGCTCAATCGACGCAGAGTCTGTAATCTCTCTGTGACGTCGAGAGACCACCGCGCCCGCCTCGGTTCTACCCCTTTACCTCTCGCGCTTCTTTTTTTTTTTTTTTTCTACCCTCGTTGCGTTCTCCCCACCTCTTCCTCCCTCCCTTACCGCGACGGTTACACGTTCGATATTTTTGCATTCCCGGCGAATAACCATTATCGTAAGTGCAGCGTATTCGCGCGTGAAAGAGATTTAGTTAACTAAGATAATTAGTTAACGAGAATACGTAAGCCAGGAGACGTCTTGCGTTGCATCCACCGTCGCTACTACGTACATAGTTGAATTATCCGGCGTAACGAAGTACAATAAAGTGGCTCGAATTAACGCGAATTTGAAATGCAAATTCCTGATTCGATTAACGAGACTCTATTCCCTGCAGAGATACATACTTTCGGGTCGGTGCGAACGGCTCCCGTCACCGACAAGCTACCGTTAGTTTCGGACACCGTGTTAACTTTGTTTCATCGCATTTTGAAAATCGACAGAATCAAATCCCCCATTTCGCGCATACAAATGAACATTTTTTGTCAACTCGTCGCGCAAACTTTCCAAACAAGCGCAGCATTTTAAGCGCACCCAGTATCAGACGAGCGAACGAACGTATTTTTAAAGATTTCATTCGTTCCAGAGGCTACCTTGAATTCGACAAAATTGCACGAAATATGTATCACCATCTACCGTGAAAGTTAACGGCTCTGTATCTTTGGTGTAAAAACTGGAAACCGTTCGAGGAGTCTTTGTTTCACCGATTCGATTTTTATCGAATCGCGTGACTGTTTTATCACCGCGGTCACGATCCCAGTTTAATCGAATCTATTGTCTCGTTATATTCTATTGGTCCGATCTGTCTATCCGGCCGTGAGATCGATCGATCGATGGATGGGATGCCTGCGCGCGCTAGCCTTTTGGTTGGTTTCGCGATGGCATTCGGTTGACGTTGATGTATATGTACGGTACATACAGCGACGAAAATGATCGCACGCGCATCGTGTCAGCTGTTGCGCAGTTACAGTTACAGTTACACGGGTCACGTTGCATTGGTCGATGAAAAATGATTTTACCAAAAGCGCGCGTGCGTCGACTGTACGAGTACAATCGCAATCGTGTGTACGCGGGTACATCGAAGTGGTCCTTGGTCGAAATTTTGATTTGCAAAGTTGTTTGTATCTAAATGAAGCAAATTAATCGAATGAAATGGTTCGTTTCGGAAATTAGTCGGCTAGAAAATCGTGATCGCGTCCGCGAAAATTAGGAGCTAAGGGCGTCTCGAAGAGGAAGACGATAGAATCCTGGTGCGTATTCATCGTAGAACGAGCCACGCGTAGACTCGCAATCAGTGCTTTGCGCGACTCTAATTGGAAGACGCGCACGGACTCGTCTCGGAGTTGTGCGCCAAGTTAACCGGAAGTTTCGCGCGAGAATTCCTCCTAGCGGATCGATGCGTTTCGTCTGCGAACCCTCAGAATTCCGGTTATCGGGAGCAACGCGGAATGTCCTCTGTGCCGGTCGAATCGATTGTACGTACGTATGTCCATTGACGAGCGTGTTTCGAGGAGACGAGTCGAGGAATATAGTATTGTCACGCGGTGTTTCCATTTCTATTATCGTATACAATTGTACATAATGTACGTACAGTACGTTACATAACGCACGCGTTACGTATCAAAGAGGACAGAGACGCGTCCACTCGGAATAAGCTATCGTTCGAGAAGGTCTGCGTCGAAGGCCGTATAAAAATCGGTGAGCCACGCTTAGTTTCCTTCCCTTGCGATCAAGTTTTAATAGGATCGACTGTTACGTTTAACTGCTAATTAAGCGAACAACCCCCAGTCAGGATACGCCACTGCCGATGCCGGCACGATCTCTGGACAGCTGACGTTTAATTACCACGGTAACTTGAATTTCGTATTAAAATCAACGCGGTAGAAATAATTACGAAACTCTATTCTGCCATTTTGTTTCGGCAATTAGCGCGGTGCATTTCACTTATACAATAGAGTTGTCGGGGTACTTCTTCTTTCTGTTTTAGAGCAGAGTGGTTGCTCGTCGAGGGTTGAATGGAATAACCAGAAGCACGATATCGCGGCATTGTGCGCGATAAAATATTCATCGAATTAAATTCTTAGCCACGATACGAGCAACGATTCGCCGTGCGTTATAAAATGAAATGCAGGCTTTCGAAAATGCGCGCAGCGATTGCGTACACCTCGGGACAAATATAATTTATAATTTATTCCCCGATCGATCCCGTACTTTTTCGAATGCGTACTTTTCTTTCCTTTTTTTTCGTTACGCTTCATCGCTTTAACTACGTTTAATATCCTCGAGCACGTAACAACCAAATGAGAAAACTCTCGAGGGTTTCGTTCTAGAAACGATATTCGTTCCGACCATAGATTGCTTACACCGTCCGCGCCAAGTTTTCTCCTCTATTTTTTATTTTTACGATTCACCCAGAGCGTTACGTGGAAAACGACAATTTAAACAAAGAGTCTAGCAGGATAAGGATGTGTAGGTGTCACTCACAGGGTTGTCTGAAACTTTGTGGAATGACGTTTTAGGTGAAAAGCATTGCGCGGCACATAATAGCAACGAAAATCGAAGTGGGAGTCGATTGCCTATCCTTATCCTGCTAGGCCCTTTGGGTAAACTTGGAGTGTTCCCAATTTGAACAATTTCGTGCAAAAAGGATACGTGGGTGTGTAGCACTGGACGTATTCGGTGACGCTTGTTCGATGCGCGACAGATTGGTCCGAGTCGAAATCGAAAACCAACGTAAAGGTAAAGGAATGAGGTAAAATTTCGAGGGAGCATCTGCTAGAGACGAGGACGCGTCAACTTTCAACCGTAAAATTGCCGTGGTGAGAAATTCCAGCTTGACGTCGAAAACAGAAAACCGTGTCAACAAGCCGAGCCGAGTTTCTCGCACCCCAGGGCCAAACAGCCAACCATCCCCGATTTTCACGGGTATAACATACGTTGTAGCGCAGACGCGTTTACTTGCGACCGTTTACAGCCGACTTGCTCGCAACTCTATACGCCCGTATTTGATTACCACCACCGACTGACACATGCACCCACCCGTATATCGAGTGACTCGTTATTATTGTTTGGCTCCGCAGAGGCTGGTCAAAGCATCCGGTGAGAAGTTCTCGAGCCGCTGACCGGCTGCCTCAAACAGAATTTCCAACGACCGTGTCGTCTTTGCGGAAACGGAAACTTTGGGAGAATAAGACGGTGTTAAACGCGTTGCCAGTGAAATTTGCATTTCCGCGTAAGAAATGAAGCTCTGGGATTTCTACTAGGTTAACGTTCCGCACCGGTGTACTCGGTGATTTCGAATCGATACCGAAACTTTCACTCTGTTTGAGAAAATAATTATCGGCATATCGACAACCGTTTCATCGTTCGACGACTAATAGTAACGGAGAACTATGGCGGAGCCAGGAAAAGCTCCTACTGGAAAATTGAAAACGATGGAAACAATCGGAAGGCGAGAGAGGATATTGGCAACGAACGAAACGAAACGGTACACGGCAAGTGCATAGAAATCTGAAAGTTGTAATGAAGAAAAAATTGGAAAAATATCCCCAAGTATCGATTCCCCGCTCGCGCGCAATGTTGCAGCGAGTCTTGCATTGCATTTAAATTGTATCCTAACTACCTCGGTCTCTGGAATCGATCGTACTCCCGCACTGACATGCACGACGACGGACGATACAGTTTTGTCGATGTTTATCCATTATCGGTGCTTTTGTTTGCCGGAATCCTTGCTCCTTCGTCGTATTCGGATTTATAGAAGGTACGAGTACGTTGCCAAGTTAACGCCGTGTACGCACAGGTACTTGTTGAGTTTACTTAACGAGATTTACCAGTATCCAATTACCTAAAGTGCTTTCCCGATGGTCGTTTCGCCTCCTATCAATCAAATTTCCCTTTGACCAACGGCCTGCTCGGTTTTCAAGCCTAGCCTACCGTTTCGAAATTCGACTAAGAAAACGTTGTTACGCGTGGAAATTGCTGCGGTGGCCATCTCGCTTCTTGTCGGATCAAAACGTCTCCTCGCTCGGCGGACGACTCGAAATAAAAAAAATGGGGATAGCGAGTTGCTTATTTCGAGACGATACTGTATTCGTAAAATTGCAAATTTTCCGCTCCACTCGAGACATTTTCGCAAGATTGCTCGGGGTCGCCGCTCTGTTTTACGAGAAGTAGAATCGTTCTCGAGTTCATCGCATCCACGCTAATCTCATTTTCGATTCCATCCTCCGTGAAATAAGGTAATAAAGAAGTCGCGCGATCCGAAATCTTGGAATATTTTCGTTTCGTTTCGTTTCGTGTCGTTTCGTTTCGTTTAATCTTTCGGTTACCGAAAATCGATGAAATTTCCATTAGTATCAGTTAACACGGTAAACGATGCGTTAAATCCAGAACGCGATTACGCGACGGTTTCGTTACACTTTAACGACTAATTGCCCGTTCCAATTGCATCGTTGTTACTATTTAAAACGATAAATATAATGGTTCGAGCAACCAGCCATGCCAATGGAGATTCGTAAATATAGAGCGTGCAAAAATTGATGGTTGAAGTTTCGTGGGCGTGCCTTAATAAATTAAAAGCTTTGCTATTCAAACGAGCAGAAAAAGTAATTGGTAGTTACATGTAACGTTGCCACTCTTATTTGTTTTTCTCCGTTTTCGTCGGCGTAGGGCTGTATTTGAAACGCGTGTTTCGAGGTTTTCATGCAGCAGCAGCAGCAGCAGCAGCAGCAGCACGCTTTCAGTTGAATACGTGCGCTTTGTCGGGCGAGACTAGACCAGATAAGGATCGATGCGATGCGATGCGATGCGATGTGTGGCGTGGCATGGCGTGGAGTAGCGTCTCCGAGTTCTGTCGTTAATATTCCACGAACCTTTTCAATTCCATCTTTTCAACCGTAGCTTCCACAGACATGCATCGCGCGAGAAATAGATGGTATCGACGAATGTAACAGGCTTTGATTGCGAATCGAGTTAAAGTCGAAAGAAGCGTCGAAAGTTGCCGTTGTAGGATAGAATTATAGGCGAAAAATAGGCAAACGAAATAGACGAGGTTTACTCGCGTCTAGTTCGGTCGGCGTAAAAATGCATCGTTAGAAATTCGAAGGAATCCCTAATTGAGCTTCTAGCTAACGTTTTCAACCTATCAAAAGTTTACGCATCCTTGGTTCTTTTACAAGACGTAGTTATCGCGTACCCCTGAATAGCTCAACGACTGTAACCGTGATCGCACCGATTGCGCAGAGTTTGGTTCGAAGGGTTTTTCTCCATAATTTTTCCGGCGTCAAAGTTCGGTGAGCAAATCATAATAAATTTAACGGAGGTCGGTTGGAAGTGTGTGTGTGTAGGTACGCGCATATCAGAACCGGGAGGGTTCGTTCCGCAATTAGGAAGGAAGCGTTGGACGCCAACCGCAAACTAATTGAATTCTTCTCATTATCCCTCGCGAAAGATGGCCAGCTCGGCTCCTTCCTACGGAGTCGTCGATCGAATCCGCGATAGGTAAATACGTTCAGAGACGGCAATTATTATCTAGATACAATATCATTCTATCGTTGCGTATTAGTAACGCAAAACTTTTCATCTCCGGAGAAATCTACCGCGTTATTATCGGTAAGCTTTTTTTTTTTGTGTACGTGAAAGGGCGCTACGCGATATTCGGGGCCGATAACCATAATCGGAACCCCCGAAAGTTTCTGAATTCTGAACACCGACAAGATCTCGTCCGGTCGTCTTATACCCAACGATTTCCGCTGGAACGATCAGTCTTTAAATAAAATTGCACGCCGCCACGCATAAATTTGCATGGTGAAGTTTGGGTTAGGACCACCGAATTATAACGTATACCGTTTCCGGCGTTTCTTTTCTTCTCTTCAATTTCCCCGCCCCGTTTTCAACTTGACGGCGATACGTCATATTAATAGCTATACGAGTAACGTGTAAGCACTGTTTTCGAATCTTTTATTACTTTCCGAGTAGTTATTCGAGCGCCGTGATCCTTGAACGCCAGTTGAACGCCAGTTGAACGCCAGGAAATCTACCGTAAAGTCTTTTTTTCTTTTTGTTCGCGTCGTCTTTTGTAGAATGTTACTTAATCATGCGTCTATCTGTGCGGCACCTCGGTGTAACGAATCACCGTGTGTCAGAGATGGTGGCAAGGAACGAGAAACGAAAGAGGAAGCAAGACGGAGGAGCAAATATCGCGTAGCCTGCTGCAACCCGTACCATAGCTCGCATTTACTCGCTCATTTACCCTCCTGGCGTTTCCAGTGCAGCCTCGTAACAGTATTTCGCGGTGCCCCGACCAACTACACCCGCGCCATCGTCATCCTCGTCGTCTCGAACATGCTCCATCGAATTAGCTTTGTTTGCAAGTTAAACGAGAATCTGATTATTTTTGGTGATGAACGCGCATCGCCACACCCTGACTTCCTACCAACTACTGGGATTGAATACGAACGCTCGGAATC
This sequence comes from Hylaeus anthracinus, assembly GCF_026225885.1. Classification (NCBI taxonomy): domain Eukaryota; kingdom Metazoa; phylum Arthropoda; class Insecta; order Hymenoptera; family Colletidae; genus Hylaeus; species Hylaeus anthracinus. Next base: position 19,667,702 of record NW_026533254.1, read on the forward strand.
GATGCAACGAAGATAGACCGAATTGTCTCGCTCTGGCTCGGAAATAGAATCACAGTAGTACCTATATATTCGGGCTTCGAAGGAAATACATATTTCGTCTGTCGTTTTTTTTTTTTTTTCACAATCCCGTAAAACTGTAGCGACGAGGTACCCAAGAGAGTTCATCGAATCGCGAGAGCCGATAGAGGCTGTCGACTGGTTGTCACCGACCGGGCTAAAAGAAACGAAAAGGAAACGTAGTTGCGATTAAACAGAATTTCAGGAACTGGAAAGTGCACGCATATTATTTACTTATTCGACACGTGTAATTGTAGTCTTTCATCTAAAAATACCTCCTAGTTTTGTCGGGCCGGCGGTCGTTAGCGTATGCTACCCTTTTCCGTCGACAAAGGTACGGTCACGCGTGTTGAAAATTTTCCTTCTTGTTCGCACGTTTGTTCGCCCCGTGACCCGTACCGTTCCTGCGCTGCTAACGCAATTTCCCGTCTAGAGATTAAGCCGGTTTCCGCGCGATACAAACTCACACCTTTGCCTCGACATTAGACTCGTCTCTCCTCCTCGTTCTCGGAAGATAAGCTACGTTATTCCTGCCTCGACACCGCGTCGCGTCGACAGAAAAAACGGCGCAGGAATTAAGCAGTTTACGCACATTTTCAGTCGTTAATCATGTTCGAGTTTCACAGGTTTCGACGTGTTCGCTACTATCCGCGGTCATTTTCGCATACCGGTCTGTTTGGTTCGCCTGTCGATGCGGATTACCAGTTACGCGTCCACTGCTCTCACTTTTTCAATCGCGTGCATGTCTTCCTTTACTTTCGGACCGTATCTCCGCGACTTTGCAATTCCAGCCGACTCCTACGCGTATCGACGAAAACGTTCGCGTCCGTTCGTCTTGTCCCTAGTCGGTTTCGTAGAAAAAGGAAGGCAATCACTTTGGGATTTTATCCCGGATTACCATGAAAGAGAGAGGCTAAAAGGGAGGAAAAGGAGGCGACAGGAAACGCCTGGTAGGTGGAGAAACTCTTCGATTGCACCGGATTAAATGGAGACTTTGAGTAAAGCAAACACCGCCACGATGAAAGCATCTCTTCTCGCTTCTTCCCCGGATTCGTTTCCGATCGTCGCGTCGCGTCGTATGCATTATCGTATCGGAGATTCGAAAAGTAGGTGCACGTTTACAACCCTGAATTCTCAACACCGAAGGCAAAGTCTGTAGCCGAATACGACGAATCCAGGTTGCGCCGAGACGGTCTCTCGTCTTATCCAAACAGTTCGATCGATCGAGATTAAAGAATCGCAAATACCCAGGGCGGGTACCAAGTTTGACGAAGGATACCGCGACGATTAAAACACTTTTTAATCCAATAATATTCGAAGATGCCTCGTAAAAGGATTATCGCGACGAACGGTACTACATCTTAGCGTAAACTGTTTAAAAAGTTTCCCGTTCGTCTATTCGAGCATCGGTTTTCTAAAATCGGATTCTCGTAACTTTGTTTCTCCATTATTCGTAAAAGAGCAGCAAAGTTTCGTCCGACCGTTCCAACGCGTTGAAAGGAGCTTGGAAGTTTGCGTGGCGAAACGTACGGACAATCAACGCGGAGCGTTATCGTCCTCGCGTCGCGTCGCGTCGCGTCGGTTCCCGAAGAAATAATTTTTGCGGCAAACCTCGCGTTAAATTGAGAAACATTTTGTGTCCGTAGCTTGCATTCGAACCGAAGACGAATAAGAACCGAAAAATCCTTTAAACGTCTTTACCGTTCCAAAGTTACTTGGAGCAATTTCGAAACTATAGCTCGCCTGTCTCCGTAGTTTCCTCGAGACTTCATTTCGGAGCAATCTTCTCGTAGAATTTCACCGAATGAATTTCTATATACACCTACATTGCCGCCAAGTAATCCACGGCTTTGATTCGGTAGCTACTGGAGCGTAAAGTCTAGACGACAATCAGTCAACTCGAGGACAAAGCGTAGGAACGAGAACATCTGCTCGATGATATCTTTGATACTTCTCTAATTAGGTCTTACGAGACGCCGGTTGGAGCGTAGGAAAAGGGACTGGTTTCTCTCCGCCTCTGTCGAGAAGGTATTCAGGTTTGCTCGCTTAATCGAAAAATTCAAACGAACGAGGATTTTTCGAAGCGATACGCGCGTCGAGTTTCTCTATAAAAGAAGACGTAAGAAAATTTGGTGATTTTTGAGATTGTACGCGGAACGAAAAAGACCGCGTCGGCGTTGTCCTTGAGCAGGATTCTTGACGAAGCCTTGGCATAAGTTGCATCTGCGGAACGTTATCGCGGTGAAATTGCTTGGCCAGGTTTCAAAAATATGCGAGTCATCGTGTATACCCTGCGGCGAGTCAAGTTGACGCACGCGTGAATATCTCGTTCCGCGTCCGTCGGACCGTGTAGCGCGAATGCGCTTTAATTTTGGAGAATTTGCGAATCGTTTCGTCGATCGATATCCGGGGTTTTTGTTTTATGGCAGAGACGGGCAAAATTTAATTCGAACGACGGTCTACGTATTAAATGAACGCCTAATAAATATTTTATCGTTTCTATTCGTTGGTCGAAATTTGTATCTAAATAAGAATTTTGCATGGAATTTTTAGCGTCGTTTGTCTGGTTTGCGTACCGTTAACGCGCGGGAACAAAATTTACCGAGACTTCGTATCGAAATGCGTAGGGACCGAGTCGATCGATGATTGAAATCTCGCGAATCGCAAGAGAGAATACCGTCGCGTAGGGTAAAAAGTTTGTCCGCTTTCGTGCAAATCCGGACTCTGTAATTGTCCGCTCAGCCAACGGCAACCAATGCCTCACCCTCTGGATCGAGTAAAATACAGCTACCGCGAACCCGGATCTTCCGTTCGCGCTTCCCCGCTTGCCTTCCTGTTCGATCAGCTGCGACGGATAACGGATCGACGATGCACGATCGCGGCGCGATAGATCCTGTCAAAGCTGACCAAATTCGTCGCGCGAATACTCGTCGTTCGTGCAAACGGTAACCGGCGTTAATATTTCAACAGTTTTCTTTGACGCGTTGATCTGTTTCTCCTTGGATTCACTGTTCCGGTAGGATCGATAACGGACATCCTACCAAGACCAATGTTGTGATCCGATATTGATCATTGACCATCGAGACCTACGATACGGTTTGCTATGTAAATAGCCGTTAGCGAAGCACTCTTTAAATTTACATTTGGAACGTGCTTCGCGTCCAACTCCCTTCTCGAACCTCGACGATCGAGCTCGCAAGAAAGCTGTCCGGGTGCGAGCGTTCCCTTCGCGGAAAATTAACGATCCCTCGGAGTCGTCTCCCTTCGGTCCCATTTATTCGTCACGCGTCTAAAAAGCTCTTTCCTTTTGTGTCTCAGACCTCGGCTCGCAAAAGATACACGTTCGACGAATCGTCGGTAAGTTTCTAATCGAGTATGCAATTGTCGAGATTACGTTATATTCGTTGCCGTCGACGATGAAAAGTCGAGTGGTTCGCTGTTGGATCGAAAGTTGCGCGGAAGTGGAATAACTCGCGAGGAAATTCACAGCGCGTTAGACGGTAAACGCTGATCGACTGGCGTAACGCGTATAAACGCGCGTACGTCCGTTGCTCGTCTACGTGATGTCCGGACATCCGATATTGGACATCCGTGGCGCGTTACCAAGAATGACAGTCGCTATAAAGACCACGTTAACGTTGTAACGTACAACGACCCGGCTCCGAAGCGAGCTTTCTCGTCGAAACGAAAGCGATCCGTTCGAGACATCTACGAGAGACGACTTCTCTAAATAACTGTGTTCGATCGGTGCAACATTTCGCTCGGAAACACGCGGAAAGTAAAGAAAACGAACGGTGAAACGTGCACGGACGAGACGCGCAAAGTTTATTTTTCCTGGGCATATCCGAGCAGCGTGGCAGGAACGCGGCGTAACCAAATATAACACCCTCCTGTCGGGATTCGTAAGCGCGTCAAGTTTCGTAGAGTCTCTGCTAATCGTATTTGGGACCTGTTCGACACGACCGGAAACTAAGTTAAGCGAGAACAGAGCAACGCGTACACAGAGCAACGTTCGTCGTCGCGTCGTTGAAACAGTCAGAGTGTGCGCTGTGCGGGACGCCCGCGCCGTTTCTATAATCCTCCCTTTTCACCGTCCAACTGTCGTCGTCGTCTTTCGCCTTTCGCCTTTCGCCTTTCACCTTTCGTCCTTGGCGGAAACGGTCCAATGGAACACCTATCGGACTCACTCCACGGCCCTGCCGCAAAACTAATTGCATTCGTAAAGGCATTAATATTCCCCATCGAATCGATCCAAAGAGGAAGGAAACTTGGTCTTCGATCGGATTATCAGGGTTGAATTTGGATTTGCAATGTAATCCGTCGTAGGGTAGAGAATTTATCTCTCGGAGGTGTCCAATTAGTTTCGATTACGCGTCGGACGATTATTATTTTATTTCTTCAAGCAGGACTATTTTTATCGAGATTCAGATTCGCGAAAGCGTGTATCGAGCAGTCGATCGAAACGAATTCCAGCCAGGAGGGCATACGTAAGAGTACGCGTAACGTGATCGGACGCAGCTGGGGAGTCGTTTATCGAACGAAAAGTGCTGGTTAAAGGGGTTAAAAGTGTAATTACAAAGCGGTTGGTGGCGCGATTTACATAATGCGGGCATTACGCGTAGCTGATGGGATTTGGCGCGGCAACAGGCAACGCGAATCGAGGCGCGAGGCCACCTTTCGCCGTTATCAGTGTTCGCCAACGAAAAAACGAAAAGCCACGCGTTTGCCATCGCGATGACAATTGATTCAAAATTTCCAAATCGTTTTCTCCTCTCAGCTATGATTTTTACTCGTTAAAAATAAACGAGTTATCCGAATGATTCGTCGCAAACATCCCAGCGCGTGGCTAAATATCCGCGATATTTTTCGTTTGACGCGTTTGGAAAACGACGCGTAGCAGGGGGTTCGTAATTCGTGCATGTCGTAGGCCATTTGGAAACGCGTTCGTCGCACCATCCTCCGCTTTCGACTCGTGTTTCCTTCCTCGCGTTCAGCTTTCGCTTCTGGACGAGTTCAGCTAGAAATTACGACTGCGAGAGCCAAATATGCCCGATGGTTTCGTCTGTCGCAGCACGCGACACCCGATAGGTTAACGTCGCCTTTCAAATTATCCCGGTTGGCAGTCCCCTACCGAAACTGAGAAATTCCCGATAGGTAATTACCGCGTCGGTGTCAGTTGCTACGGTACGCGAGAGCTGACGGGACAACTGACATCGGTCCGTACACTCGTTAGCAGCGACGCTTTCTCGCCATCGTCTCCGTCTTTGTCAGAATTCGCTTCGATTAAAATCCGATCGACCATCTAGTCGAGTAGCGAGCGTCTTTGAGTGGTGAACGCGTTAAACCCACGAAGCGTAAGAGGATCGCGAGACGATTTCAGTTTAAAGCACTTTTCGTAGCTGTTTCATCCAACAGTTGGCGCGCAAAAGTAAATATCGAATCGACCCGACAGTGATGGACATCGAACGTCGACCGACGCGAAATTGCACAGGGTACGGTAAACCTTTTGCCCAAGACCGACGCAACGCGACGTATCGTAACATGTCCGACAATAGAAAACGACGACGACGACGACGACGAAAACCGGTTGTCTGGGAGCTTGGTTGTATCGTCGGCGATGCCGCGACACGCGTCAGTTTAACCATTCGTGACTTTTAACGCGCGAAAACACCCATTTGGAGTGGAGTATTTTACGGAGGCTGCGGTCGCTGGGAAAAGTTGCAAGGATGTAATTTCAATTTATTAACGGCTTAACGACGTTCGAGTTCATTTTCTTGTTTCGCATGCGGAAGATACGTACGCAAAATAATAGCCCTTCGTGGCCGTAATCGGTCGATCCGAAGCAAAACACGGCCCGTGCTTCTCGCGGATGATTAAAGCGACGCTGATAAAACCGCTCGATCGCTTATCTTACGCGTGGCAAATCATCCCTTCCGCGCTCCGTATTCCTCGTAATCCTCCGACGATGTCGGATCGATAGCCAGGATAAAAGTACCCTTTCTCCGATCCATCCCGAGCGCGATACATCGTCCAATGTATCATCGACTACATTTTCCGCTCGTCCGTGCTATAAATCTTTCGACTGCATAAGACGAAATGAATCTCGACGTTCTCTCGTTTGGTTACTTACGACCGATATGCGCGCACATCGATGTCTCGTTTTTTCATCGAATCTAATTTGAACGGTCGGTCGATGGGGACGAGCTCTACCGTGCCAAGTAATCCGTTTTGTCGCGTTTCGCGGTTAGTCCGCCGAAAGGAGAAAGCATTCCATTATGCGGCGAGCCGATACACTAAGGGTTGTATCGTCGGTGGCGTTTCTCCTCCGAGATACAATTACCGACGCGGGCTTCTAAATCCAAAGCCCCTATTTAGGCTCCACGTTTGCTCGCGTGCACGCGAAGCGTTGCACCGGTCGCTTCGGGATCAAACTGCGATCGATGCGGTAAACGGTGCCGGTGACTCGGCCCCGGAAGAAATTACGACTAAAGAATCGTTTTGCGTTCACAATAGGATGAACTCGGTCGGAATCCGCGGAGGTGGCGGTAGGTATTCTGTAGCGGGGTTTAGATTCGGGGCGTTTAGCAGTGCGCGGCATCGGGTATTGATTGAATGGGAGGACACGGGTGCGAGAACAGGGCCGATGACGGGGACAGGGTTTGTGGATAGAGAAGAGAGGGAAATGAGGGTTGGTGACTGTCGGAAAGGACTGCGGTAGTGCGGTAAAACGGACGAAGGAAGGAAAGAAGGAAGGAAGGAAGAACGAGAATGACTATTACTTCGGTCGGTGTCCGTTAACCATTGTTCCATTCCTATCGGGAAGAATAGAAACCAGTCCTGGATCGTTCGAGTCGAGGACGGAGCTTTAAAGACGCGAAACCAATACTCCTATCGGTGGATGGCAGATGGTTCGATAGCGTTTTTCCTCGAGTTGATCGTTTTCGTAAATCATGACGAGAGACGTAGCCGAGGCACGCTCGAAAACCGTGAAAATTGACGGCATCTTCTTCGCGACGTTTTCCGCGACGGAACGGTATCGCGTCGGAGCGAATACTCTCTGTCTCGGGACTACGTTACACAACTAACCGCTATACCGCACTTCCTGAATCGGATCGGTTTATCGGATTTTAGTGGAAGCAAGAAAATGCTCGCACGGCCGATACCTACGGATGCCTATGGAACAGGGATAGGTAAAGTTTTACTCGAACGATAGCCTTGTACCGAATGAAAAAGCGCGGTGCAACAATTTATTTTTAATATCTCTCGCCTCGATGGGAACAAAGGAAGAAGCGAAGGACAGCTGGGGATTATTACGCGAACGCGAAATCTTAATAGTGCCTCTTTGGTTTCATTTCTCTCGGTTAATCGTAAATCGACCTTAACCAGACTACCACTTTCGTTCGGTACGGCATTTAAGCGCATCGAGATCGCACGATAGGGGATGAGAGCATTCGTTTGCAGTTGGATGGAATTTCAAGCAGCGCCAGTTCATTCCGCCTGTCCCTTTCTCCTTTCGCCTTTCCACCGGCACTGGCATGGAATACCACAGGTTATACATAAACCGTCCCTACGCATCGACCACCATTTTTCGTCTCTCGATCTCCCTCCGCAGTCCTCGATTCGTACGAATCGAGTCCGCCAAGAACCGAATCCCCGCTTCCATAACGTTTGAATAGCGTTAACGAGGAAATTTCGATGAATGCCATGGGGCAAATTAATTGGTTTGGTCAGCAGAGATCGAATCGTTTATCGAGTTCGAAGAATACTATTTCGATCTGGTTTCGATGGATTGGACCGTTGGCTCCGAAAATATCGCGACAAACAATAGCACAGCTTCGTTACCGCCGTCTGCGATCGTCGTTTAAACGAACAAGGAACGAGATGCAAGTACGTATGCAAAAGAAATTCTGGTTTTACGGCGAACCAAGGTGAAAGGGCGTGGTTCGACGAATCAAGCTGTTGCACGACTTAATCAAAATTTTCCAAATTATCGTTGTAAATTGTCCTCTGTAAACTTATAGCAATCGTTGGATTCAAGTTTGGTTGTGTTGGTTGCAAAGGCAGAAATAACGCGGAGGGTAACCTCTCTCCGAGGTTACGATGTCTCGAGGCGACATTGGGGTCGCGGTGCCCTGGAACGCCGCGCCGCGCCGCGCCTCGGCGAATCGAGGGTGAAGGGTAGATTTCCAGGATGAGTCATCGGAAAAGCCCCGCGAAAAGCCCGAAACTATCTTCGGTACGCGTCTCGACGAGCACCGTGACTCATCGATGTCAATGATCGGAACGCAACGCGTTCTACCATCTCGCCACGCGAACTGCGAACGAATCATCGTTTGAATAGACGTTTCCCAAACTGCGTTTGTCGGACAGTCGGAATATCGTAACAGATCGTACATTCTTTTGCCAGGATGTTCTTTCTATGCACCGAAAGACTTATTTATCGCGCATCCGCGCGCCTATCGTCGAGTAGAAATCGCGTAGACGCGATATTTCTTTTCTCTGGACAACATCTTTTTTCGCGTAGAATCGTAAGAGGGGAAGCCACGGGTTGGTTCGAAGCATCACGGTTTTGTTCCCGGCTGAGAAAAGAAGGAATCGGGGTCCTTGGAGCTCCGGCCGACCTCGTTCTATCGATTTACCGGGCAAAGCCGGGCAGAAGCGACGGCAAGAAGCGCTCCATTCCGGCAGCTGCGTTTCCCGTTGCAGCGTAACAGAACCACGTGCGCGGAATGCTTTCGGTCCGTTTGCCGTTTCTTCGTTCTTAAACGACCAGCGCCAACGTGTGAGAAGAGATCTCGGTGGAGTATGCGAGAACGAATCGGTGCGAAGCTTCCCATGTAATCGAATAGATTCGTCGAGTCGAGTCGAGTCTATCGAAAGCTTTTTTCGATAAATTCGCCGGAAACCTACTAGCAGAACCTTCGACTAACTACGATATACACCATATGCGAGCATACGCGCGAGACGAAAACGAAGCAGCCTAAATACAGAACAGGCTAGGGATGTCAGCGCAACGAAACGATCGAACCGTGGCGTGGTTTCGGTAAAACACCGGTTCCGTTGAACCTGCCCGTCTAAAAATAATCGCTACTTTGAAACGTATCCGAATGGTGCAGTTGTTCGTTTATTACTCGTACACGCCGATTCCACGCGATATTTCGTGACTCGTTTCCAAAACTATCGCACCCTTTTTGATCGATACATTCGACAGAGCATCGGATTCTTGTCTTGCCGAATTATGCCGTGAACCCAAAAAGGAAAGGGGCGCGCTTGGAAAGGTTAAGAACCGGCGTTCCAACCCCTCGGGACGTTCCGCGCGACACTGTAAGCAAAGAAATTGATTTATCGGTCCTTGGTCTACGACGGTAGCCGACTTCGCGTTTCTCTTTTTTCGAATCGGAAACCACCTACACGGTATATCCATTGCCTTCCAACCGTGAACAGTTGGTCTAGAATCGAACTGGAAAGGGGTCGACGAGCTTGGTCGAACGCGGATAAAAAAGATTCATTTTAGCGGCATCGAGAGAAACAGCGCGAAGCGCCTTTGCAGTCGCAGTCGTTTCGACGTTAGACTTACGAGTGACAGGCAGGAAATTAGGATTTCTGAAACTACGCGACGAGAGTGGAAACATTGGCGCTCGGCGAGGTGTTGCCGCGCAGACGTTTCGATGGAAAATCGATTTCCGGTAACAGCTCGGACTGTGCTGGTACGTCGCGAGTAACACAGTCACCGTGATTTTCATTGTTTTTTTGTATCCGGTCTAGGCCGGATCGATACGGAAATCGAAACGCGCTTCCAGTTGGAAATTTCTGCGTTAACCAACGACGGGTGCGCTCCGGTGACTCGCGCGAAACGTAAAAACGTTTCTCCACCTCGAGTTGCGTGGTCACTGGTCGGATTAACGACGTGTTACGTGATCGTTTATTCGGTTGTTTTGGAAGTAGAGAAACAAACGCGTGGATACCGTGGCGTACGAAAAACGGCATCAATTATCCACCTTTGTACGACCATATCGAGCTCGTAATTAAAAATTGTCGGGCGAAACGATATCGCGAGTACCGGAAAAGCGACTCGTCGAAAGTCGTCGAAACGCGTATTCGATAGGAAAAATGGACATGCCGATTATCGCGGTTCCGGCTCTTTTCCATCCGTTTTATCCGCGTCATAGGGACGACGGATAACGGGGTTCGTCGGTTTGGCCTCGATTACAAAGTTTTCGTTCTATTCGTCGCGTTCGCGGATTACAAACGAGGCGGATGTGTTCCTCGTCGATCGCGAGAATTTATCGTCGACGTTGGCCGTTGGCGGTTGGCGGTCGGCCGTTGGTCGCGGTCTCGCTGAGAAGAATTCATAGACGCGTCGACGAACCCAGCGTGGTTTTCCAGCCCTACGAGTTGCACGTCGGGGTAATTCGACGGGAATTTACGGTCGCGCGATCGTCTATAGCATGGCGTGCGCTCCCGTATCGAGCTATTTCGGTACGGACAGGGCCAAACCAAACATAAAGCGAAAATGGAACGACGAGCAGCGTATGGGAATTAACCGTGTACCCGATGCGTACCCCGACTAACGCAAATAGCTGTGCCGAGCATCTCGGACCAAACCGAGCGATCCAAGTCCACGTGCGCGCGATCGCACGTGCACCGCGTCACGGGAAACTACTACTTGCGATCTAGCAAGAATGAAAGTACAAGTCTTGGAAGTTGCACTCGAATCGTGGTAATCCATATGTTTCGACAAAGTGGGTGTCCTTTCTAAAATATATATTTGGGCAACGTTAACGACGATGCCTCCAACTCGATTCAAACTAGTCCAAATTGAACGAAACGACTGCTGCTGCTACTACTGCTTCGCGTAGATACGTTTCTTTGTCTAGCTTTAGCCATTCTTCGGCCACGTTTCATAGAAAGCGACTCGGAATCGCTGAGTTGGGTGAAAAAGCAATCCACGGGGGGCAAGTGCTCGCTGGCAATCTTCCAATTCGCTGGGATTTTTCTACGAATGGCCGGGATCTCCGACTCTCTCCGCGGCGTTCGGTTTCTCTAGCGGACCAAGAGGTGGTAAATAGCAGGAACGGCGACGTAAACGCAAACGGTGGAGCATGTCCTGCCGACGGGCTGGCATCGGCCGGTCTCGATAATCGAGGTGTCGATGCCTGACTCGAAACGCACCACGAGCTCTACGTATAGGCGCTAGTTGCTGGCAGTCTGCCAACTACTCGCCTCCCCTATCGATGCCTTCGGTGTTGACCGACAAACAAAAGAGGCCTCTGTATTGTCCTCGACCGGCGAATGCAGGTCGAGGATCCATCCAGTGGCCAGCTTCCGTCCGGACCATATCGAGTTTCGTAAAGGTCGGTCAATTCTCGTCGACCGTCGGGATACCACCGCTGAATACCTTGCTATCGATCAACTTCACCATCGATCGGCCGACGTCGCCGCGGCGTCGAACAATTTCCGCGGATTATAATTTACCAAAAATATACGCGTACGCGGATCGCACGGCTCGACAAACTTCCTACCGCGGTATCGTCGATCGCGTTCGACAATCACGATGCGTCTACTTCCCGATCGAGTAACGGCCGAGTACAGCTGGTAAAGGCAACTCGAACGCGATTCGCGTTAAGCGAATTTCTGCGATGTCGGTGGGAAACCCGACGTTGGTTGAGAAGCGGTTGATCGACGGATGCACGAAACGGCAATCGCCGACTAATGGCAGTATCGCGCGACCTCGCTCGCAGAGAATCGATTCCATAGTTTCGTTCCCCGCGAAGTGTTAACCGCATCGTCGATTTGCCCGTTCACGAGAACGATACGCTTCTCGGTCGAACGACGAGAAAGACGTATCGTAGAATCGAAAAGGAATTGGCGCGAAAAAAAGTTTAGGTACCTAGAGGTTAACGGTTATTGCTGCAGCGAGCAGAGACGAGTTGAATGTGAAATATCATTTCGTTTCGTAAAAGTTTGTCCGGCACCGACTCGTAGTCGATACGATCGAGAATAGATCGAGTTCGTCGAGACCAAAGACGTAATTAGAAAGGTATTAGAGCACGCTTCAGGGAACGCTTCTTCCTGCCGAACCGATCTTTCCTGGTTGTCTACTCGCGTTACGAGACGAGAATTCAGAAAGTGCGGTCTCGCGTGTAATTCAACGACGACGCAGTTTCGTTTATTTCGCCTCCCCTCGATGGTGGCTTGGTTGCGATTTACTCATCGCGAGAATACTTATTCCGCTTACGCGAACGTAGACGTGCTTTCCGATCTTGTTCGAGGATCGCGAAATTCGTCGGCTCAAACGGTTCTCGAAGTTTGCGTTCAACGCTGGAATATTTTCTCGAATATCCAACAAATCGACGATGGTTGTAAATGAAAAGAAACGAATTTTGGCGTCAGCCACAGGCTTGGATGGAGGAGTGGAAAGAACACGTATCGATTCGAACGTGTTCGGTCGTTGTCAGAGAATTCGGAATATATATCCGTGGTATATAGGCGGACACGTGTTCCTGCTTTCCTCGCTTATGCAGTCGCGTTAGTAGCTGTCGGAATGTCGGCGTAGGCGTTCCGGAAGTAGAAGTAACGAGCGGTAGCACGATGCCACGGAGCAGTACGTCGCGTCGGTGTGAGCAAGTAAGCGGTTGCTGCGAGATAAACCACCTTCCCAGATTGCTGCCCAGCGCAAACTAATTAAGGGAGAACCACCCTTTGCTTGCAAACGCAACGGTTATACGTTACGGTCGAAACATTCAGAATTCGTGGCAGCCCGTTTGGACATCGAGCTCGAACGCTGTTCCTGCCGGAGTTAACCGTTTTCGTCGCCGTCTCTCGTGCATTTCCGACCGATGCGATCTGTCTTGTATCTTACGCTTCGACGGAAAGAAAGTTTGACGATCGATGCGATGACCGCTTCGGCGGCTAATTAATGTTCTCCGGTATTCGTACCGCGGGACACGCCGGGATCGATACATTAACGTCGTACCGGGTCACGATTCGCTCCGAAATGCAACTCGAGCAGGGACGATAATCGCCAACAAACTAGACTTTATTTCTGCTCGATAAGGAGACGCCGCGTACGTACGTAGAGAATATGCGAAAGCGCGAGTCGTTGCAAAAGGAATGCGTAAAGGAGGAAAAGCCGAAAGGTGAGTAGCATTATCAGCATCTAACGCAAAGCACTTTGCGCCTTTTCCAGAACGTTACACGCTGCGTCGAATATCATACGAAAATAACACAGACGAAACAAAGAGTTTCTCTTCAGCCTCCCGTTGCGAGAAAAACTGTAAGAACTTCTTACGCCGGGAGTTAAAGAAAAACGAAACGAGAAACGAACAGGAGAGGATGACGAAGGTTGCGCGTTCCGACGCGAACGCCTCTTTCAAACTCGACAACCTGCAAATCGAACAGACGAAAAGTCGAGAGACGGAGAGATAGCAATTTTCCTCGTTTCGGTTACAACATTGTTCCGACTATATTTCCTTTCCCTCTTAGCTAATAACGCGTTATTACACGCGACTCTGGTTTGCGGAGTAGGATTGGAACGTAACGCTCCAACTTGGTCGTATCGGTGAAATTCCAACGGGACATTAGCGGCAAGTTGACTTTGGCTAGACAGTTCAGAAATTATGCCCTTTGACGACGGCCGCGCCGACTCGACGGTTGGACTGATTCGGTTTCCCCGCGAAATTAATAAAATCCTCGCTCTCCATTTCAGGTCCCCGCGGCATCGAAAGCGTGTTTCAACGGCGGTTGAAAGCGTGTTTGAAAATAATTTTTGTTCGCTCTATTACACCAAGCTGATCGCGATCGGGATCGGTCGTGAACGGTACGATGGAAATTCATCGTATTTTATTCAGGCGGGAAATGTCTCGAATGCTTCTGTTCTCGTTCGTTTCCGTGGCTAAGATGCGCGCGAAGCAGTAGAACCGGTAACGAAGGTTGCTAGACACGTTTCGCTTCCTTTTCGTCGTATTTCACCTCGAAACGTCCTTATAAAAATTGCATTTTCAGCACAGTTGGATCCAACGACTTTCTCTCGTTCATCCTTGAGAAAGTAGAGCGGAACGATTCTATGCTCCGTTTTTAATTCTGTTAGCACGTGTCTATGCTTTCTTCGACTGTCGAAAAGTCTAATTTTGAGAAACACTTTGAACCGATCGCTAGAGAGAGAGAGAGAGACGCTTTGTCCCGCGCACGTCGCGGGAGATTTGGGCGGGAGGATTAAGCTGATACAGCCAAGACGAAGTAGTAATTTCATCGGAATCGGTTTTATTCGCCCTTCCCGGCAGTTTTCTTTCCCTCGAGGAGGACGCGCAGGACCCTTCCACGCGAGCCAGATGGTTCCATGCGCCGCGCCGAACGGGACGTTCGCGTCCATTCGATTTTCCATTAGATTCACGGCCGGCCATTCGTCTCACCGAGTTTCTGCAGCACGGCGGACGGTCCATCGGCCCGTAATGCTCTTCGATTTTTCTCTTTCGGGGGGATTTTCCTTGTACTAGAGCGCTGCCTGTTCTTGGAGACGTCGCCATAAATTATTCAGGAAACGTAATGCCGTGTACGGTTAACTCATCGACGATATTTCTCCGTTATGCATTCTTCGCTCCGATGCTCTTACGCGTTCTCCTTCCAAGAGTTCTTTCCTATGAATTAGTCCTCCCCGTGATTAGCTTGCCGCGAATCCTTGACCATTGTACGGCGACGAAAAGCTTTTTCCGCGAACCTTTCAAGCGCGCCACGACTTTTAAGCCTTTCATATTCTCCAACAGAAATCCACCTACTCGAGCCACCGTTACGCGGAAACGACCCTTTTCCTTCCTCCGACTGCGCTTGGTTCTCCTGTCGCGATCGAAACAGCAATTTTCCATCGTAATGCAACCAAAGGAATTCCGTAGATCTTTGTACGCCTCGAATTTTGCAAATTTTGCAAATTTTGCAGAAACTATTTCTTTATCGTGCTAACGTGTATCGAGCGCGATGAGTCCGAATACTCGAAGCTGAAATGTTCCAAGTCGTAGCGGGCAACGAGGGATGTTCCGTGTAGCCATGGCGACAAGCTGACTCATGGGGCAGAAAGTTGACGTCGAAAAGGAGAGTCCGTGGCTGAGCGGTGGCACGTATCGGAGGATGATAAATCCTCGGCTGAAGTACTAGTTTCTTAGACTATTGTTCCGGTCGGGAATCTTGCTAGGCGATCGGGACGAGGACCGTGAAAAGGAAACCTCGAGTCGCGATCCGTGGAACGACGCGTTCTTCCGCTTGGTATGCTTGGCGTAGAAAGAAAGTAAATTCGAAGTAAATTTCTCAAGTTACGGCCAATTTTCTATGATATTTTGATGACTCATTTTCACTAATTCGGTCGGAAAATATGTCCTCGCTATAGTAAGAATCGTAATATCGACGGAACGGAATCTCAATTTCAGCTTCCTCGAATATCTGGGTGACGGTATAGGGCACCTACCATGGGATTATCTTGGCGGCATCGGAAATGATTGTTCTCTTTGAAAATAGACTCTCCGACTCTCTTCGTCCCTCGCTCTGTAGGCCTCCCTTTCGGCGCGTTATCAAACGAGAAGAAGTAGGTTTCATCTTGCTTCGTTCGGGTCAGTTTCTCTGATGTGGTACGAATGTAGGCGGTTGTAAAGTTTCCGCGGAACCGTTTTCTCCGCTCGAAAGCTCGCGCAGCGTAAAACCGAGCGATATCTGGCTAGGTAAGAAATTTTGTCCGAGTAATCATCTCGGAAAAGCAGCTTCTGTCGTCGAAGAAGCCAAAGAACCGGCTTTGCCAAGCCACGAGCAAAGGAAAAAGTTTTGTTTGACCCCGAATCGGGAACCAAAGTAGACCGCAACCGTTACAATTCGGTGGGCAACGGTCTAAAGTAAAGGTAAATTTCTTTAATTTCTCGTTACCAATCGCTCCGGAAGCTTTCCCGAGCTTTTCTCCTTTGAACGGAATTGGCTGTTCGAAACTCGCGACCGTTATCGTTCTCCTCGAGCATCCTCAACATCCCCTGGATCCAGGAAGATAACTGGAAAATCCGCCATTTAATCTCGCGCCGTTTCGTCACGCGTGTCGCACACTTTATAGAGCCTGCACGCGCAGCCAATTCCCTCTTGAGACATTCAAGATTCTCGACAGCGAGACCGTGGCATAGAATTGGAAACGGAGCGAGAAATCTTTTGTTTCGCGCCTTTGCTTCGTTGCGCTCGCGATCATCTCTGTTCACCTTACGGCCATAACCCTGAAGCTACGCGAAAGCGTTGCCTCGCTTTAGGTACCGAGCTTGTGTCGCGACACGGTAACGACTGCCTTTTTACTCGATGCTAACGATCTTTTTTCTCAGAGTTCAAGTTCAACCGACGATCGAAAACCCTCGCGAAATCGCGTGCGAGAAGCCGCTGGTAAAGCAACTAAACACGGCTTGCAACGTTACGCGACGCGCGCGCCAAGCATTTCTTCTAAATGCAGAACCAACAGGTTTTAATCTGTAAACAAAGCGACGACCGTGCGAACGCTTACAGCAAACGCGGTTATTGGATTTCCGAGGGGTCAATGTCGCGGAGAAATAGCATAAACGAGAACGCGTTACGTACACGCGAGAACCGGCAAGCGGTGCGGAGTCGATTCGTCGAGGAGATCCTATAGATGCGACTTTTGTTCGGCTGATAAACGGGAAACAAGTATCCCCGATGTTTCGTTCGAAAGGAGTTAACGGCAAGATCGCGTGGACGATTAAATTGATTCGAGGATGTTTGCGTTTCGAGGAGGTAATCGCGTATGTGAAAAGTTGAGGTTGCGGCGGGCGCGGACGTCTGGCTAATCGTCCGAGCATCGATCCGTTCCATTAGACTGGTGCACCAGCCGAGCGTCGAGGAAGCGGTTTACCACGACAAAGGAAAAATAATGAAAAAGGATAAAAACGCCGAGCGAGCGGTATTACTTTTCGAGATAAAAGCTACCTAACCTACAAACAACCTCGTATCGGCCGAGTCATTAGCAGAGGATTCTTCGCGTCCCTTCCTTCCTCTCTTAATCATAGTCCTTTCTTAATCGGTCGTAAAATCTCGATATTATTCCGTACCGTCGGAGACGTCGTGCAACCACTCGAATCGTTCCTTCGATTATTACGGTTAAATTAACTTTCCCCGATCCGTACTCGTTTCTCGATCGTTGCTTCGCGCTTGAAACAACGCGATGGTTTCCGAAACGCTAAAAATTCTTGCGGCATGGACGAGAACGAAGCGAACTCGACCAAGCCCGTTCTGTCGGAAGATCTCTCTTGAAATGTTCGCTGAAGGGAAAACGGGGAGAGTTGTAGAGTCGAGACACCGAAGGGTAAAAACTACGAAAACAGTCGTCGCCGAGACTTTAACGACTCTCGGAACGATAACTCGCCCCCGAAACGTTTTTACAACATCCTCGTTTTTCTCTTCCGTGTTTAGTTGACGTCGTTGAAAGCGACAAAACTGGGAGGTATCGCAACCTCTTTAATCGCGGCTTTAATCTAACACGATACGCGGCAGTCTAATACCTATCGAGGGACCTCGATTTTTTAATCGCGTGCACAAAGTAGCAATCTTATCGTTTACAAGAAAGCTTCGGTATAAGCGCTGTTTAGACAGTAGAAAGAAGGCTGGGCAAAGATATTCTCGTTAGCCAATCTTTGATCAGGCGCTCGGAAAAGATCGCGTAAACGTTTAAAAGTGGCCGATAATGTAAGGGAAATTGTTATAAATAGCGCTGGTAAATATATTGTTAACCTCGTACATATACGTACATGTACTCGTACCCTCGCAAATATAATTTTTCCTCTTCGAGTTCGCAAAAGATGATCTACATTGACTTTTTCCGTCTATATCGCAGTTTACGCGATACTACTAAAAATCCTTTTTCCTTAGATACGGAAGGCATATCGTTTCTTCGTAATGATGTTTGCGCAACCCTTGCGTGGCCATTTCCGAGATAATTAACGTCTGTGCCGTCGTTTCTTAACGAGACGACGAGGGTTGCGCACCATTATCTTTGCGTCGGTAGCAGGATGGCCAGGATTTTTAATTAACAGAGAGATTCGCTGGCCATCTCTCGCAGAGCTTTGTCGGTGACGAAAATGAAACAACTAACGCAGTCGCGAGCAAAATTAACGTTTCGAGGAGAATCGTCGAATCAAGGGTAAGTGAGTGGACGTCTCGAGGCGTCTCGAGGTGTCTCAAAGGCGTCTCAAAGGCGTCTCCTGCTCGAAACCGTTATCGTTGACCTGTTCCCGGATGCGTTCCATACGGACAAAATATAGAGACGATCGAAAACCGAATCGAGTCGATGTAACCGGGAGTCTGGCGAATCCACGACGAATGTGCATCGTTGTCTGGGAAAGGCAACGGTTAAGGCAACCGTGGCTCGAGGGGTTTTGAAGGACTTTGAGAGAGCAACCGAGGTCGTAAGGGCACTAGAATTATCACGGTACGTTGCCACCCTGTGTTCCGACCCTATTGTACGCGAGGCTCGCGCCTTTGATTGTCCTCGGCCGCAATCGCTCCTCGATCGTTTTCGTCGTTATCGCTTCTACGACGGGAAACGCATCGAGGTGGACGCGACGCGTAACAGCACAGCGTGCGTCTACGCGAACAATGCATGCTCTTTTCGCGGAAGCTAGTCTTTTCCCGTCGACTCCATCTCGAAATTACCTCCCTTACGAGCAAACTGTTCGTCGAGTAATCGTCGCTGACGCCGTTCTTGATACTCGAGCTAACATTGCGGGTTTGAACGACCACGAACCACGGGTATATAACGAATATAAACAGCCGAATCTAGAACAAATATATTTTTCGGTGTCGCATTCGCCTCTGTAAAACGCGATTAAAATTGGAGCGCGACACGCGACACGAGCCCTCTGCAAGTTTCCGCGTGCGCGTCCGATCAATTACGCGGTATGATCACTGCGAACGCTCGCCGTAACTTGGTTGTCTCTGTGTATTCCGCGTTGTGGATTCACGCAACGAACAAAGGATACAGAATAAATGTAACAATTTTATAAACGATTTTCCTCGCTGCTATCTTTATTGCGGGAAATATCGACGATTTCTATAATATTTTTTTTTTTTTTTTTTTTTTTTGTGCTGCCTGTTCTCCTCCGTTTAATCGTTTGCGCTTTCTGTTTCAGGCGCTGTCACCGCCAAACATGCCAGAACATCGAATCGATTGTTCTCGACAAGCTTGCTCGAAACTTTAGAAGACCGGGGACGAAGCAACAAATCTGGTAAACTATTTTCGCTTTAACGAATGACTAATTTCGAATAAACTTGACGCCGAGAAATAATTAATAAATTTAACCGAACGAGGAAGAGACGGAAACTCGTGAAACGAGCAAAGATTACTCGAAAGCTTCTCGCGAGACATCGAGGAGTGTACATACGTACTTTTGCTCTCGAGTTAAACACCGTAGCTCGGATGCCGTATTCGCGAATACATTAAAATACTCCTTTTGAACAATCCGGCGCTTTTTCCGGGACGTACCACTCGAAATGGTACGAATGTTCACATTCGAGCAACTACTTAGCAAAAAGGAGGTCGAGGTTCTTGCATTTTGTTGTTGAAAACGTATCGTTCAACGAGCGGAGGATAAACGGTTGTTTACCTTTTTTCTAATACAAAGTTCAAACGTAAATATGAATTTTGCGTTCTGGACAGCACGAGACGGTCGCGCTCGTGTTCCTTTGGCCTGTTGTACACTCTCTTTTTTAAATTTGATCGCGGAACGAAACCGGCAAAGACGACCGTAAAGCTCCAACAACTTTACAACCCATTCTCGGAGAAGGGACGAAACGACAAAGGGTTGAGACCGAAGGCAACGCTCCAAGGGCAGCTCGGCTACGCAGGTGGGGGTGCTCGTTTCGCGAAAGTCATAAATTTCAGACGAGGGCAGTGCGCGTTTAATTGCTCGCGTATGCTAAACTGAACGGAACTCGATTTATACCTTGGAAAAAAAGAGGTATTTTCTGCCGTTTCATTTTCTTTGCTAGCGTACGTTAAATAACATGGTTACAGCCACGCTACGCGTTAAATTCTTGAGTCGAAGAAAACTAGTATGCAGCGGTAAACGGAAAAGTCGATAACGGTGGCAAGGGAAAAAACGCGACGCGGTTACTAATATTTTCCATAACCGGTACTTGGAGCGCTCTCGAGCCTCCTCCAACGCGATCGAGCGACACAAAACAAGAATGGAAGAGAACGATGAGCGACGGGGACGAAAACCAGAGTCTAGCGGAATATTAAATTGCGCGAAAAAGATGAATCGTGAAAATGTTGGAATGCTCCAGGACGATGACTACTCTCGTTTAACAGTTTCGCGAGTCGTTGAAAACAGCGGGGAAAAAAACATGCGAATTCGTGCAAGTTTGCGTATGCATCGTCCGTAACGCTGCGAATCGATGTTATTTTTTCTAGAACAAGATGTCAATGACTGGAAGCTTGATGGGTTACGAGAACAACAACGAGGTAAACCAAGCGAAATATAAGAAGCCGTTGAAGCCACTTCCGATAGTGTCCAGCATAAACTCCAGCGGCGTCTCGACGACCAGCAAAGCGAGAAAGCCGGCACCGCGTAGACCATCGAAACGAAACTCGTGCATACGTGGCCACGTGAACAGTCTGTGGTCCGTTTGGTATGGCATCCTGGCGGTCGCTTTTCAAGCTTACATCGGCTTGAGATACGCGAAACGGTTCGCGGGTGAGCAAACTCCTTCCTTTCGATTCTTCGGGCAAATTGTCTAATTACTTAATCGAATGTTTACCCGTGCAGCCTATCTGTCGTTGCCCTGGCCCGCGGATGCACCACCGCCAAAGATCGAATTGTACGCTTGTTTGGTGTTGGCTGGCACCGGAGTGGTCTTGCTTCCTGTTCTTCTCGGCGCGGCCTTTTTGAAGCTCGGCAACCTGGCCAACGATGGAATAAAGCTTGGCCGTCATTTGAGCGCGTGCTCGCGCGATCCACCCTCGTCGCTGCTCACCAGCAATCCCGACAACAGTGAGCGCCTTTACTATTTTTTCCTATTCGAATCGAACGACAAGGTTGCACCGTTCGCGTTCTACTTTTCGTCTGCTTTACCATTGTTATCATTCGTAGGTCTAGCGAATAATTTATGGCGACACGGAGGTCCCACGGCGGCGTTTGTGCATCTTTGCACGGCCATGTGCTTCCTGCTGCCCTCGCTGCTCATGGAGGCTAGGCTGATACACGCTGGATTCTTACCAAAAGGTAACAAAGATCCCAACGAACGTTCTAGTAGCTACATTTACGCGGAGAACGAGTTTCGCGATTCGCGATTCGCTCTGAAAGCTTTGCACTCGACACCTAACATCCGCCAGCCTGACAGCCAACGACGCGACTCGACACTTTGAAATTACTATTGTATGTATACTAGCACGAACACGAATCGCCACAACGCGCGCTCGTGCCAACTTTTCGAGATAACGCGAAACTTTCGACGCTTTCGTTTGTCAACGCGTACAGAAACGTTTCGCCACATGCAAGTACGCGTTACGCGACCATGCCTTTCCGATTCGCTACCCACCATTCAAAAATCACATTTTCTCGCATTCGTGTCGTTCTTTGCACATCGAGAAGCAATTCGAGGTCGATGTCGATCGAAATGAAAACTCTCGCGGTCGTTGATCCGTTCTCGAATTCTTTGTTCTCGGAGAAAATACGTTGGATCGTCTAGACTCTAGACGGTACTTGCTTTTCTCATGGAAATTAACCAGGAATATTAAATTAACCCCATCGACAAAGTTTCGTTTTCGTTGGAGCAGCAACGAGTATCGATGCGCCCGTATCGAGTCGAAACGAGCCACGTCGATATCATCGATATTTTCATGTAACAGCGGTCGAGATATATCTATCTCCTTTGACGTAAAATCGAGCCGGGTCGCAAAGTTTACTCGTTATACCCGTTGCTAATGGAAGAACAAACGCTAACGAGTGGATTTCTCCAAGATTTAAAGTAGCGTTAAATTTAGAGGTTTTTTCGGCTGGTTTCCCGTCGAGTGCAACTATCTCAACTTGGAAACAATATTTTCGAGATAACGACGGGTCACGCGATGACGATTGTCGGAGGTGAAAAAGATTTTCCGCAAAACGTTACAGTTAATTTTGGCATCGTTATCGTTTCGAGATGCATAATCGCCGGAGTAGGACGATTCGCGCATGGAGAAACGGGCGGTCGGGATGTAACAGGGCAACTTCGTCCTGACTACGTTCTGGTTCGCGTATTGATCGGCCAGGTGTGTGCATACAGTTTGCTGCAGGATTTGCCGTTCGTGGAATCCTTCCATCTCGAATCGCTCAACCGAGCTCAAAGTTCCGATAAGCTAGTTTCGATTTCTATCTCGACCCTTTCGTTACATTGGTACCCCAACGTGCAAACTCGATCGCGGCCCGGTTTCAAACCATTCGATTCCGTCGACTACGATCTTAATCGAATTAACCCGTAATTAGTTTGCAGAGAATTACGACGGTGTGCCGCGATAGTCTTTGACGATCTAGATTACCATTAAACCTACCGCGATCGTTTCCAAATTTTTCTACATGCAGTATTTTCTATGCAATTGTGTCACGCATTATTCAATTGACTTGCACGTAAAATAGTTTTGTATTTAATTGAAAAAAGTGTCTCTAAGTCTAGTCATTTGTCCCAACGCGATAGAAATGGTTAGGAAATGAACGTCGATAGGTCTAGTGTTATAAACGTAGTTGACGTGGTTCCGATTACCCTCGAAAGCGTATATCGTAATCGTAAGCATCGCGTACCGTATGGGTTGTAATCCAATTTAGTTTGCGTCTGGTGAGCGCGGATGAATATCCATGCGCATCTATGCGTATATTGGCTCACCGAATTGCCAGTCGGAATGCACGAGATGACAAGTGGCCCTTTTGTGCTCGGATGGAAAATACGTTGGCCGGGATAGCGTCACCTGCGCAAAGGTCATTGTCGCGAATTCAGTCGAGTCGAGTCGAGTCGAGTCGAGTCGAGTCGAGTCGAGACGAGGGGGTAGAAAAGGGCTGGGAGAATGGCTGGTGCAAAGGCAAGGTTTGGTTGGAGTCAGCTAACGGGGATGGTTGGTTCCGTCAAGAGTCAACCTCTCCCGCGTTCGTGAACTTGAACGCGAGTCTACCGTCTCGGTCAATTTCCCTCGGTGTGCTTGCATACGGTTTCACGATAAACGGCGATTTTCTTTTTGTTGGAAGAAACATTGTACGACGAAAAGTGTCGAGGGATTCGAAAGAGTTGTTCCATTAGGTCGGTTTTTAGCGAACAGCGTTACGACGCCGGCGGCGGCATCGTTCGAAAACGATGGGACACGACGGAAAGCTGGCTAATCCGATTTAAAGCTACGGGATTATCTTAAATTTTTTCTTCGTTCCGCAGCTTTTCCTTCTAGCGCGATCTATTCCCGGCCGGAATCCGGATTAAAAGTACGAAACCGCGGAGCACGAAGAAACGAGATAGGAAAAGGTTAATCCTGTAAATGTAATTACGCCGTCACCATCCAAGGTGAAGCGGAATAAGCGCACCCACAGCCTTCGAAACTTTGAGAATTTTGTATTATTATAATTGGGAGCGTCAACTATTTGTCGACTCACAATCAGTTCCTGCGACGCGTATCGGTATATCGCGGGTCGGTGGAGTGCCTAGAGTTGATCGTATTCGCCCGGTAGGTTGTCGCAGATGGGATATCTACCCGTTACACACCTTATCGTTTATTCGACCGACCGAGTGTCGGTTAATCGATCTTTAAAGCGAATTTCTGTTTTACAGAAGCGATATGGCGCACAGATCTGGATTGGATAGTAATTGAACGCGATCGACTGGTCGTATCCACCTTTTTGAATCCGAACGTGAACCTTAGCGTTCTAACTGGTTTCATAACTCCTCAACCTTTCGTCACTCTGACACCCGACGAAGAGATCGACGACGCCGTTAACGATATCGCGACCACGACGCCAACTTTGGCTGGGATCGTTGACGATGAGGTCGGATTTCGCAGTCGAGACACCACCGATCAATTTTCCAAATCGTTTCGTTCTTCGAGTACCGGCCTACCTCCACCAATCGCACGAATTTTAAACGCTAGCGCTACTTGGAGCACAACCACAGGAAAAATGACAACGTCTGGAGCGCTAGGAGCACGTAAGACAACGCCAAAAATGTTTGCAACGACAACGACCAAAACGACGACCACGTCCACGACCACGACCACAACCACGACCACGGGTTCAACGACGACAGCGACGATGCCAGCGGTGACAGAATCTACCGTGGCAACCGCTTCGACGTCAACGTTTACGAAAATGTTGAAGAGTACCACGGCCAAGTACGGTAACAACGTTAGACGACCGACCGCGAAAACGATCGTCAGGAGTAATTCGAAAATCAGATCAAAGACGAAGACTTTGGCGAGAGTTTTGACGACGACGACGAAACCGACTAGAACTGCCACCGGAGGAAACCTAACTGCGCAGAGCATGTCGCTGACGATGAACAGCTTGGCGGACTTGGATCATCCGGAACAGTTCAATCTCGAAATTGAGACCGGTAAGATACGTTCGATATGTGAAAACCGTATTTCGTTTAATTAATTTCGTTTAATTACAACCTTCTCCCGTAGCTGAACCTTACGGACCCATTTCCCTGGAGTACTTGAATTACGTTGTCGCTCTCGGAGTGTATTCCGTAAGATATCCCGCGGTATTCTGGTCGTGCAACAAAGCTCTCGGCACCATCTTCAGTCTCCAGTTGGTCATGAATACCGTTCAAAGCTTGCTAGCCTTCGTTGGAATGTCCGTTCTTTACAAGGCAAGTAATTTGAAGGACTAGTAAACGTTTGCGTTACGCGGCTTCGTCGAAATCGAAGATCATTGGAAAACTGTCTCGTTGTGTGTTTTCAGATTCAAGTGGTAGGTCCGTTGAAAGTGCTGCCCGTTCTTCGACAACAGTATCGAACGTTATCGAGTACCAGCACCATATCGACCATTTTCGGAGATTCTTACTTCTTGCTGAACCCGCACGTCACCCTCGTTTTGTTCGCCCTCTCCTCTCTGCTGGTACTCTGCTCCAGCATGGTGATGTACTTTTACGCTTACGGCAGGTAAGTAAATTCACCCGACCGATTCGACAGAGTCCACCGTTTGCAAGAACCATCGTCCATTCGTTTGCAATTGTACAGATTCACGGCATTCCTGAACCAGGAACGCGAGCGTCGAGTGATCTTGCCGAAAGAGAATCGCGAGGGAAACGGTTGGGTATACTTTATCCATTGCACCGCCCTGTGCGTCTTCTTGGCAATCGCGATCTGCAGCGCGCCGTTGCTCTACGACTATAGCGTCGTTTATCGTGCCAGCATGGACGGCGCCTATATGATCTTGGCCTGTATCGTCGCCACCGTTCTTCACCTTTTTCTTTGGCTCCTGTTATGGATCTGCCTGACGATAAAGCAACGCTGGACGTTCAAATTGAGAGTGACGATCGGTCGTGCGACGGTTAGATCGGCGCGGTCGGTGAAACTCGTGACGGACGTTGACCTAGTGTCGGCCAGGGATGACGAGGACGGTACCAGCGCGCCGCTGTTGGTCGTCGGAAACGGTAGGACTTACACTATCGCCGACGCTTCGCCGAAAAAGGCCATCATGAGCGTGATACAAAAGGCGGCCATCGAAAGGAAGGCACGCACGCAAGGTAAATGGGGGTTTAATGATTAACAATTCGAGTGCCTGTAAGTGCTACTGTAAATCGTTAAAATTGTCTGGCATGTCTCGGATATGTATGAAAATTTCACTCAACTTGGCACTCGAACGGTTAAAAGATGAAGCAGCGATCGGTACGAACCGCTACCCGTTAACGGGCTACATCGTTCCAACAGGAAACACCGATGCTGCGGATGGAGAATCGACGGCCGACGACGAACAGATCTACTGGTTGAGGCCGAAATTACGTCCATCGCCGACGCAATCGCCGAACGACGCCAACGGTGCGCCGGCAACCGATAAGAGCTGGCTGAACAAGAAACTGAAGCCCAAGGTCACCTTTAACGACCTGCCTAGTACGTCAGGCTCGCGGTAACTACCCTCCTCCCTCCTCTTGGTGTCTTTGAGTACATCTCGCTGTGCCCGTGCCCTTTGCTTCTCTCTCTCTCTCTCTCTCTCTCTCTCTCTCTCTCTCTCTCTCTCT
>NW_026533254.1:19693982-19703931 GCF_026225885.1 Hylaeus anthracinus
TCTCTCTCTCTCTCTCTCTCTCTCTCTCTCTCTCTCTCTCTCTCTCTTCTCTCCTGCCAACAGTTGATTACTCCGAACGCGCCGATCTCGTTGTCGATCGAACCGATTCGTTGATGACACGCGCGCACATACACACGCACACACTTTGCTTCGATCCGATAATCGCGGTAATCGCGATTGTCGCTTACCTTCGCCTTCCGTTCCGATACGCTTGGGAACTCTACGCTTCAGCTACGCTGCGTGCTAGTATTCTTGTGATCGGCGTGCATTTATTCTCGATTCGTTTTTATCCTTGTGGCTTACGCGTCGGTAATCTCTTCTAGACTTTGGATTTTGCCCAGATTGGCTTGTTCCGTAAGCGGGCGAGGAGAGGTAAACTTTCGAATCGTAATGTTCCGATCCGCGAGGAATTTCTCAAGCGTTGCCCGCGTATCGAGCAGTGGTCGACTCTTTGTGGTCCTCTCGGTATCGAACACAGCGAGTTGTTTGAATCGGTCGTTAATCGAACCGCAAAGAGTCAACGTTAACCGTGCCGCGAGCGAGCTCGTCAGCTCGTACTTTGCCACTTTTCCTTGCTCGTGCCTGTAATTTTTCGTCCCGCTAACCACTAAGATAAGATATACACACGTACCAAAACTTTCGTTTGAAAACGATCGATATCGCTTTTCTTGTTGTACGCTGATTGGCTTCGTCGACGACGAGCGTTACGTTCGGCTCGTTCGAACGATTATTTATTCGCGTTCACGCGACGCTGGGAAACCATCCCTCTTACCCTCGTTAGTAGTCGGTGGATGCATCGGTTCGACAAATACATTAAATGCAACGTACGTTCGGTGCGTCCGTGTTTCAGTAATAAGGGAAAAGCCAGACGAGGTGGCGGTGGCAGTGGCGGTGCCGGTGACGCGGGCGGGCCTGAGGATGACGGAGATTACGCCACGTTACGGGAATTACCGTTGATCACGTCTTTGGATCCCGCCGACGACTCAACGTCCGAGGAGAACAAGGTATTCGACAAATTCTATCCAGTTATTTTTTCGGATGACTCCGTCGTAAATCGAAACCGAGCATTTCGTTTAACCCTTCCGTTGCTAATGCCGACTACGGACCTATCGGGTCAAAGAAAATTCAGACTAGGATCCGCATCCCAACGAAAGAGTTAAAAGTGCGAAAGTTTCGAGCGCAACAATTTCATAGATTACAGCATGCGACGCAACGACGTCTAATCTGAGATTAGTAATCCTCGTAAGATAAGTTTCGCGTTATTCGTTTAATTCGTGTCGGACCCATTCTCTTAATCGGCTTTTAATTTAGTTCTGTTTTGCTTTGACAGTGGGGAAGATGGCTGATATCCCGTAGGGACGGTATACCTAAATTTGGAGACGTAAGACGTACAACGATGTGTTTGTCTTTTCGTGTCTACGCTTCGAAATAACATTAACGTTTATTAATCGCGTGTGTGTCTTTAAATTGTGGACTAACGCCGTCTCGGTATGAACCGCGCGTGGGCAAAACGTAGACGCGAAGAGAATTGTTCGGTGTTCGATTCGTATCGTAAAAATTAATCGTCGATCGAACGATACCAGAGATCGCAAAGATACAACCAGCCTGACGTCCTTGGCGTGCAAACCTCCTTTTAGATGCTTTTCCGTTTCTTTTCCCATATTTTCTCGTTAGATGTAAAATTCCTATTATCGAAACGCAAGGCACGCCGTCGCAACGCACTTGGATTAATCGTCAACAATTTGCAACAATTCCAACAGCTGCTCGAGTGCGTGAACGACGACCAAGTGACTTACTACGCGAGTGCGAATCGCGATCTGCAACCCTCGGAGGGTGATCCCTCGCCCCTCTTGACTCCAGACCCTTTATCCGATCCTACCTTGGAGCCACTTCCACTGTCACCCCCGACTCCAACTTGTGCACCGACCACCGAAGTTATCACGGCGCCACTAACCACTGACACCCAGGTACTAAAGTCTTAACCTGTTCACCGTTTAATCCACGGGTGAGCAAACTTTGCGACGATTAGAGACAGTTATCGCGAGCTGGAACGTCGCGTAATACGAAAATACGACCGACAGTGATCGTTTCGAGTAGGCACGGTCCGCTAGGATCCCTTTCAGGGGAGATGGAGTAATCGTTTGCTCACCCTGCACGCCTAACACCGTACCGATCGTAGTCTTGATCGTCGTAAATATCTATGTTTGTTTTTCATTAATAGCATCACGAGTGCTCGTTGTAGTTGGTTGTAGTTTTTCGATAAGTTGGGAATAGGTTTTTAAAAGGGTGGCTAAATAAAACGTAAAAGATTTGTTTCGTCTGAAAATTAACGATGGTTCTCGATAATATCTCGACGCATACGTCGTCGTTCGGTTCGTTTCAGACTATCGGAGGACAAACGCCGCGCTGCCTGCGTCGAGCGGACTCGGGCATGCCGCACGACGAATTGACGCCTCGCTCGGATTCCTCCAACTCGCCGCCATTGGAAGCGGGATTGGGTGGCAGCAGCGGAGCCGGTTCGGTGACTGGTGGTCACAGCAACACGAGTAGCCACAGCGAGACGTCGTCGAGCGGCGTGCACAGCAACGCTAGCAACGCCAGCAACGGAAGTTGTCAACGTCGAGCGACCAGCGTGGACGATTTGACCGGCGAGCAACGAGGGAACGAGGAACCGCGAGAGCAGTGGCGCAGTTGCTCCCTTCAACGAGGCACGCAACCACCGACCGCGAGCGCCGGAACCTTCTCGCCTCCGACCAGTCGTCCGAGCACCAGCCAATCGTTCTCGTCGCCGCAGTACGCGAATCACTTGCCATTGATCGTGAACGCTAACGCCAACTCGATCGTCGACGGCACCTCGGGCTCCAGCTCTGGCTCTGGTTCGGGCACGACCTCGGGCTCGGGCTGTCCAGCTGTAATTTTGGAAAACCCGAACGAAGCAACGGTCGTGATACGTCGCAAGCTCTCGAGAACGAAGCTCACGGAACCACTGAATCCCAACGAGGAGCCTTTTGGTCGTTCCACCAACATGAGAATGACGTCTTTCACCGAGAGCAACGATATTCGCGTTCATACCTCGTCCGCCACCCTGCCCCACTATCCCACCCAACCAGTCGCCGTCACTTATCCCCATTGCTCGACCATGCCGTTGCCCCACGCCTCTCACAGCATGGCAAATTCCCACATGAGCGGGTCCACCGGAAGCTGTGGATCCGTGCCTAGGCATACTTTCGTCGGGCATCCACCGCAAGTACACGCGACGCCGACGGTCCCTGCGCACACCACCCTACCATCCCATCACAACGGCGTCAGGCTTCTGCACGCTGTTCCGCCGAGTAATCCGTTCGTCAAGAGATTTCCACCGGTACAGTTGCACACGCAACCTTGGGCTCTGCCAGGCCATCACACTTTCCCTCAACAGCCCCAAGCCAACGGCAAGCTCTCGGTAGCCGCACAGATCAGGCAGACCGATCGCGATTCGGCAAACTTTTCCATGGCCAGCAGCGGCGACTCCGACACCTGTTTACCCCATTAAGCGTCTCTCGCCTTGCCTTACCTCGCATCGCCTAGTAGTAGATACGCGACGTTTGTGGTTCGTTCCGCGCCGAGTACACTTTTCCGAAAGATCGTCGAGCCAGACAAGCCGTATACACATAGCCGTACACTATACGTACAGGTATGTATAGCGTGGAGGTCGAAGAAGCGTGTGGCGATCGTCGAGAACAAGGTATTCCGCTAAAAACGAAGGATAAAGGCTTCCCATCCCCCTCCCGCGAACCGTTCGCGTGCGAACAGATCTCTCGAGGACGATCCAAATAATTATTCCGTAGAAAAATCAGAGTTACATGGAACGCGAGTTTGAACCGTACCCCGCAACATGCAACATATCATACTTTTGCGACCCATCGGAGTGGAGAATCTCCGACGAGTACAAATTATATTTTTAATACAACGATCGTCTATCTACGAGACATCATTTTTTCCAAACTTCCATATCAACGGTCTCTCGATGCTTCCGTAAACCAAAGAAAGTGAAAACATTTTTGTACCGTCATTTAAACGTTGAAACGAAACGCGCGAATCTCGTGGTAAACATATCTCGCTCGTAATCCGGTACTCTAACCGCTCGTAATCCGGTAACGATGCGAAAGGCATGCGACGCTAATTACGAACGATCTTTGAAGCGTAACAGCACGAATACCTTTTCTCTCCGATCGACGCCGACGGTCGGATCTTTTCCAGTCGAGCGAAGCGCGGAACGGAAATCGCACGCGCGATGCCAAGCAAACCATATCGCATCGTCGCGATACGATATGCTCGCGACCGAATTTACAATAAATAAGGGAACGAGTCGTACGATGTAATTGTAATAGCTACTCGACGACTTCTCGTGGCTTACTACTGTTAGGAATTACTCGGATCGGTGGTTCCTATGCGAGAATCGATAAACGGTGCACGATCGGTCGTGTACCGTTCCATTCTTTGCGAATACCCCTCATTATATTCGGGTATTCTGCCTATATAATTAACGATCGGGTAAGACACTTCTCGCACGTGCTGTCTCGTGTAACATTTTTAATTACGTGTCTTTTCGTACTCGATTCTTTTTTCTTTTTCCTTGTTTTCTTTCGGCTACGTTTCGATTCATTTTTATTTTTCGTCGCTACTTTTTCCTCTATTTATATACGTTTACCTTTGTTTTATTTTTCGTTTTGTTTTGTAAATAAAATCGTTGATGGTAAAATTTCACGGATTCTGTTTTCGTTTACGGTTATCCATGCGTTACGTAAACCAAACGATCGTATCGAACTTTTTGTCGAAATTGATATCTCGAATCGGTTACTTGGTGTCGTCGTTGCGTGTAATCGGTATTCCGGATCTTTGAAACTAGACGAATCTATGTACAGCGACCGTTCGTCGCGGGCAACGATGGGTGAGAAATCGTTTGCCGTACAATTTCGAGCGAAATTTTTGTTAACGGTTCGGATGCAAAAAGCAAGTAAACGAATAAACGAACATGTTATAAAATGTAAGATCGAAACGACCGATCCGTCGCGTCCGGTCGTAAGCGTTGAAACGAACGGCTCGATAACGAACGTTAGACGAGGTCAGCACGTGGCGGGCCATTATTAGGGAAGGTTAAGGGAACGATTACTGCCACTAATTGCGAGGATCTATGGATCTCTGTTATACACGTATATTTACTTGTTTGATCGACTGCCATGTTATTTCGTCCTTTCGCGAATTTAAGCGTTCTAGAAGCGTTCGTTCTACTCGCGGTAATTCGCGGGCATCGATTTAACGCGTTTAACGCTTCCTACACACTAGTTGAAATATACATTTAATTTCCTTTCGCGACTATATAACTCTCGTCGGAGACGCGTGAAAGGGCAGAAACTGCTGACCTCGCGGAGATGCATCGCGGCCAGGACCGATCGCTTAACGCTTATCCTACTTTTTCTTTTTCTTTTCCACGAAATTTGGTTCCGAGGTGGCGAAAGGTCGAGGGAGAGGTGGTCGAAAACGACTCGGCTAGATTTTTCTCGCGAATAGATCGAATCTCGGTGTAAACGCGAGACTCGCGGCAAGCGATAGGGCCTGATCGCGCAGTATAGGTTTCTATTTCTATGGATCGCCTGGGTTAGGTCTATATACGCGCCTCGCGACTGCGACCTCTCCTCGCGGTCTGTTCGCAGTGTTGTTACGGAGCTCGTCGAGTCTGTTCCACCGTAGAAACGATTTTCACGATGATCGAACGGAGAAAAGGATCGAGCCAGGCGCGACGGTAACGTTCGCAGCCGAGACGAAAGCAACGATAGGCAGAAGCCCCCGTTTAAACCGATTTCAAGCACCCGGTGTGCGCCCGAGTAATCGTAATTACGAATATCCGATCTTCGGATACGAAAAACTCGCGTGCTTTGTACTTTGAAAGAGAACGGTGATAATAACAAAAATTGTTCAACGCGTACCTACGATGTTGTTGCTAGATATTGGAACACGTTGAGAAATCGCTGACATTTTTCAGACGAGATGATAGTATTTTTATGAACGATCTTTACAAACGACTAAATGCACAGAGTAGCGATACAAACACGGCACAATGTCGCACTCATAGATGAACACTAAAACGCTATGCACTCTTTCATTTTTCGACGGATTAGTGAATTTCTTTATGATTTCGAATCGCGATCGTCTCTAAACTTAACCCCCAAAATTAAGACGAAACCGCTGCTCAACAATGTAAACGGACAGATGGAATATCTTGGATTATTTTTAAATAGCTTCCAACCGTTTTTCGAGCGGAAAAATTCTTTAAAAAAAGAAAAAGAAGAAAAAAAAACAAACAAAGAAACCGATACAGCGCGTATGACGCAAATTTCTTCATGTTTGTGAAACGAAGATGGAATCAAGATCGCTAGTTAGTCGCGAACATCGAGCAAACCGGATGTACAGGTGTCTTTTTTATACGCGATCGAGTAGGAATTTCAATCGTAATTCCACGTATTTTGTATGCACTTTTTGCGAGACTGAAACGAACGGAGACCATCGATACAAGGTTGTATCGAACAATTTAAATTTTAAGTATTCGCATGAAATTTGAAATTCTATACCGTAGGGTATGGCTTTCGAGCGACATGGACGTTGACGTCGCCGTTGCCGTCGACGAATAACGATACGAATAAGATCGAACGCTTTTTCTACTACAAGGAAATTTCCTTTCGAAACGTACTCGATACGAATCGAGGAAATAGCTATTTCGTTATTTTTCCATGGACTAGTTAGTTACGCCTTCTCGAGTAGAACGAGTGTAAAATATTGTTCCGTATTTCGAATAGAGGGAGAACGATCTCAAATCGACCAGATAACCATCGAAAATGTGCATATATTTTCAAAGAATGCGTCGGGAAACGTTAGATGTTCGACGTCGAATATGAAAATGATGATTATCTGGATGGATGTTGCAAGAAACCCCTATAATTTTTATACCTCAAGTAGGACCGGCTAGATCAAATTTTTTGCAAGCAAATGAAAAGATTCAAATCTATTCTTCTAGGATCGAAAGCATCGAAACGAATACAGTGAAAGCTTATGGCGTCTACGAAAGGCAAAGCGTGCGTTGTTCTCCGTCTGTTGCGTGCATTTAACGATACGTGTATGCGGTGTGCTGCGTATGCGACTTTGTACGCAAGAACACGTTCTTTTCTACTATTGTTTTGCGCTCGTATATTAAACAAAATCGCCAGAGATACAGACTCAGCCTATCGTATCGGTAATAATCGACTTTGAACGATTTGAAGCGCGAGATTCGTTTTATTTCGCGACGACGGTCTTGTACGCAAATGAAATACTTGGTAAGCTTTGCAAGGTTCGATTCGCTGAGATCGGTTGACGAGGCTGCAAAACGAGACGAATCTTTCACTGTATTTGTATATTTTTTCAAGCGAACGTTACCGCATGCTCTCGAATATCGATACGGTATCGATGCCTGGATAAAACTTGATTCCATCTTTGTTCGTAGTTTAAAAAAAGGGACGCGTCGATGAAGCAAAGGTAGAAAGAGCGAGAGAACATGTCGATCGTACATATCACGATGAAAAGACCATCCGTTCGCAACGACGCGATCTCGGCGTTGGCGAATCCTGATCATTCGGTAAACGAGAATCATCGTCGTTATCAGCAACACCAGCAATAGCAGCAATAGCAGCGATATAGCAGCACCAACAAGAAGCGTTCGAATGAAATAGGACGATCGGGCGAGTGCCGCCGCCTCGTGAAAATATTTTTGTACCGTCTAGCGTCAGTCGGTGACCGTACTCTGTTCGTTACACTAGATTCGGCTAGAACCTAAACGCGCGAACGTGGACCGTCGAAGGAAGGCTCTGACTCGACCAAACGAACAGCCTAGTCGCCTACGTTGCGCGATTAGAATTTTTCGGCAGTCATCGATGGAACAGAAACTCCGAGGTTACCGGTTTCCAAACAGTTATCGTACAGTACGCGAATCGTTAGCCGTGATTACTTATCGAGCTATCCTGGATTAGATTCTAGCCAAGAACCTTGCTTCAGAGCCCTCCCGAGCGAGTCGCGTCTCGAGCGTGTATTGTATAACCGCGAAAGAGTGAGAGGGGGGTTTTTTTGGGGGAGAGAGCGTAGCGTGAGAGAAAAGAAGAGAGAATGCGCGTGCGTGATTCAATTCGTCGCCTTCGACGGCTCGGTTCCTTCGAAAAAATGTAAATAATTTAAGGACCGTGTCGAACTCGCGAAGAACGCGACGAAACGAACGAGATGAATGTGAACTCTGCGAAGAATTCAGCGAACATGTACGAATAATTGTATAAAGACTGATTAGACTAGCGTTGGTATTTATTCGAATTCACGCAGTTAAATGCTATCGCTTTGTGCGCTCTCGAGTCCTCACGGAGCACGATACCAAAGGTATTCTCGACCAACTTCCATTTTTCTCTTAGTCTTTGACATACTTTATTCGCAATTACCATTTAGATTCGTACTTGGTAATAATCCTACAAACCTATACACAGACCCGATTCCATATATCTACAACATACGATTATACGATAGTGCTTCGATTCACTTTTCCGTGTAAGCCTTTATTTACTTTGTACACCGAGCACTGTTCGAGCACAGCCGATCGTTTCTCGAAACTTACTCCGAAAAGAATCATTTTTCTTCAACTTTGCGCTACTACAGTTCTACCGTCGTCGCGTTTCTGTTCTTCGAAATACCACGGAAACTTTCATATTTTCGCGCGAATCAATCGTGACGCAGAAATTTACACGGAACGCGGTAAGAAAAGCTAACGGCCTACGAAAGACTCGGAACATTTGCGTTTCGCTTCACCCTGTTTTTCTGCCATTTTAACTTTCCAACCAGCCTCGGTAATTCCGAATCGTCAACTCATTTAAGCGCTATAGGTTCCAGAAAAAGATCCGTCGTGCTCTCGAAAACGTATATAAACGGGCCAAAGAGAAAAAGAAAAATGGTATGCGCCGTTGTAACAGCGACATTATTATCGTCACAACGTATCAATATTACTCGATGCATCGTATAAGCAAGTAAACTAGATGTAAACTTTGTATATTCATTTACCAAGAGAATAAAGGTAAATTATTCGAGGAAGTTTACGAAAGAGAATTTACTTTTTTTTATTCCAAAGTAGTAGTAATAGAGTTTTCAAGTTAACAAGTTTCTCTACAAACGATATAATTCTCAAATTACCAAGTAGCGCCATCGGTGGTAAAATGCTCAAGTTTGTAGCGAAATAGGTAGTTCTCATTAGCGAACGCTAGATGTCACCCCATACATGTAATTTTGTAAAATAAAATAATGCTCTCTTTACGCGGGATATCTTTATTCTATTCCATTTAATAGCGAATTTGTAGAATTATTACAAGTTTAGCTATATTATAATTAAGCTAAGAAATCAATTTCTCAATCTGTAAATCTTCCAACAAGGTAAGATACTGGTTCTAAAATTTACCGACGGGGAACTAGAACTAGTTGGCTACAAACTCGTTCGGTATACGGAAAGACAACACAGCGAATGCGAAAAATATTATTTATTTCAGCCTTTGTACCCAAAGCATTCTTTTTCCATTCTATAGCAATGCCAACAATTCCGACAAGAACGCAATTAAAAAACACACAAATGTGGCGCCATCTCTCGGCAACCCGCTCAAGTTTGTCGGTAAATAGTTTCCCTCTGCGCCTACTAGATGGCAACCGAACGAATAATAAGCTAGTAATGGTTGCCGCATACCAGGGGCACCTCTGCGCCTACAATGTTACAACCAGGCCTACAAACTGGCTAGCAACGATTGCCATCTATAGGGGCTTCTCCGAGCATACTGTAAGTTGAATTTTACCAAAAGTGAAAATCAGGCCAGAATTTGATACGTACCAAAGATTCTCCGTGCCACCTCTTCGCGTATCA